>NW_024879380.1:64607-109237 GCF_018340385.1 Cyprinus carpio
AAAAGGAAGCGATCCACTCGCCATGCATCTGCTCATCATGACAGTACCTGGATCAGTGAGCTGCGTCTCGGGCCGATTACGTCACTTCCAGGGAGGCATGTTGTATACGCCCCTGCCCCTTGACTCCACCCCCACGTCAAAACAGCGCCACAAAGCGAGACGCGCAGAAAAATGAAGCCGCCACAGGAAAAACTGCAGCGCAAGCTCAAACTAGACCGACACGCAAAATCAAAATCAGTGTTGCAAATAAAATGCAATAGATATGACACATGGAAAATATGTATTGCAAATCATTTTCTTTTGCGCGGTATCATTTATGTTTTGCAATTCTTTATTTTTGTTTGCAAAAAGCAAAAAATTATTTTCCTCAATAATTTAATTTTCGTTTGCAAAACTTTATTTTCTTTTGCAAAACTTTATTTTTTTGCGTATATCTATGTGATATTACTTTGACTCCCTATCTCTGTATAATCCCGCCTCTCCTCCACTGTGATTGGTTATCTGAACTGAAAAGTGACAGTGATGAGAGCTGTGTCTTACCCCCAAGTTGAACTTGAACATTCTTAAAAACTCTCGGCGCCGAGAAAAAACATCCGAACGCTCAGTGCGAAAAAGCAGCTCAGCGCTCGGCACTGTGAATGAAATACCCAAAGGGTCAAGGTTTGTCCTGTTAACATGACCAGTTAGCCCCTGCTTAGATGTTGTAAATACCTCATTATGTGTGTGAAAGCGCCTTTATACTTTTACAGTAATTTATTCATTGTATTATTGTAGAGTTACAAATTTAAAACATCCTAAAAACAGACTTGTGTCTGAGGAGTTGGTAAAATAAATAGGTCAGTCACTTCATGGCATTAAGATTTAAGTTTCACGCATCACAAAAACAAAACACTGTATCAGCTGCATTAGAGACAAATGGAATTCAGTTGTTGAAAAATGGCACTTTTAATTGAATTTTCCTTCACATTTGAGCCAAACTCATCTGTCACAGAATAAAACTACTGCTTTGAGACGATGTTCAGTTACTGCGATGTGCCTTTGAACGGCAGCACAGCTATTTTGGTGAAAAAATTGTAGTTGCATTATAGGTACAATATATAGTTGCAGCATTGCAACTTTTAATTAGTTACTGCCCAAATAAATTATTAACCACTGATCAACTGCATGATAATATAACATTACAACAGAAAATCATACATTGTTTTTATGACAGTAAAATGGCTCTAAGATACTGACAGACAAAAATACAATGATAAAAAAAAAAAAAGGGTTAGTTAGAAATGACTTCTCAGGAAATAACTACTGAGTAGCAATTTTTTTTCTGCAGGGTCATCATTTTTACTACATTTCTCACTTCTCATCTTCTCACGCCACATATGTTTTATCATGCAACCAAAAAATAATGCATAGCAAAGAGGGACACTGACAATGTGCCATCAGACAAGAGAGCAGTTTTGATATGACAACAAAATCACAACGTGCCATCAGACAAGAGAATAGTTTACTGTCAGCTTTCAAAGTATATTATCTTTTTATAGTTTACAGTCATTTACTATTTTAAATGATTTATTTCTTTATTTTGAAGCTATTCTGTGTAAAGCATAAGGCTTTTAAAAAAAGCTGTGAATATCATATGTCTCAAATAGAAAAACCACCGTTAAACCACATGCTATTGACACATCAAGACAAACACGCACTGACGTTAACCACACAGTCCAGTAATAGACTCATGTATGTGAAGACTCTGTTTGTCTATCCAAACAGATCAAACCACATCTCTGAACAAATGGAAATATATCAGACCACAGCAGGTCTTTATTTATGACTTACAAACTGATGCCTGCTAGAGCCTCATGCTGCCAGGGGTCTCTAGAACAAAAGGTCATATTTACAGAATAACAGTAAAATCCCAATAGGCTTACTAATATGTATGGCCATCTTAATTTATTTGCTTTGAAATGTTAAACCATCAGGTTTTTAATGATAGTTATACATGCACTCAGTATTGCTGATTTTTACTTGCATTTGGGTGCTTGCAAGTTTTTAACATTAGGTTCACACAGCAAGATTTTTCTTATGTCAATTTTTTAAGCGGCACAGTTTATTAACCTTTATCTGAATTACACATTTCAGTCCACTGGGATTTCTTGGTCATACAGGGCAAAACTAATTAGCAACACTGGACAATATTTTGCTGAAAATAAAAATGCCACTTTTGTACTGGTAATGTATTCACACAGCTGGATCTTGCACTGACTTAAGAAGTTTCATTATCTTCTGACGACACCTGCATACACCACTTCATCCTCTCTAAACATTCTGTAAAAACAAAACAAACAACACAAAAAACAAGATATTATAATACTAAATAATAATAAAACGTTTGAAAACCTGAACATTAAATGAGATTGGGTTTGAGGTAATTTGATATAGCATCGATACACATAACTTTGGGACATGCAAATATTTAAACAAATTCTATTACAGTGGGACATTGATGACAAAAATGAGGGAATTGAAGCAGATGGACAGGAACCAAATAGGCTACTTAATATAATGTTGTAAGTTGAAATAATAAAAAAAGTATTATTTGTTGTGTGTTTTTAAGTAAATACAGCCTTATTATAAAGCAATATTGACTTTTTATTTGTGTTTATGAAGTTTAGAGATCCTACTATGTTTTTGCAGTGTTTCTCAGTTTGCTTAAAAAAAATATTTTAAATACCCTATATGGACATTTAGGTTCTGAAGTTGTTTATTAAAAATGCTGGTCAGTGATATCATCAGCTGACACAGGAAGTACTGCATCAGTGGCTCATCTTGAGCTCGATGGAAATAAATCTAATGTTCTTTAAATTGCACCTGTTGATCTGTTATATTTTAGTTGTCATGGTACAATGAGTATCTTAAGTCAGTTTCTTGGACTAATGGTCGTATGATTTTTCATAAAATATCTCATATGGTGCTATTTTATGCGTGTGATTTTGTGAAATGATCTGTCACATACAAGCACACTAGTATAATTCTGACTGCTAAAATCATGCAAAGATGCATAACATAAATTAGCAATAAATTAACTTACTGGTTTTCTGTGCTTTTCTTTTGTAGAACGTTGGATCAGCATAAGTGATCTCTTCTGCATGGGTCTCAGTCAGTGTTTAAACAGAAATGACAGAAGAATTATTATCCCCAAAACTCAAATTAATCTAGATCTTAAGTAGTTTCAGTACAACATGTTATTTAGCATCCTATATTTGTTTTTGTTCCAGAAACTGTTTTCTACTTGGATATACATCACAATTCGAAAATAATAGAATATTGCAACTTGCTTTTCACTCAAACTTTAATCAGTTTCTATTCAATAATAATATTGACCAAAATAACAGATTTTTTTTTAAATAAATCCTTCAGTAATCAGTCAGTCAAAAAGTTCATTGTTAAATATTTTATTTCAATCAGTAAACAATTCTTTTTTGTTTGCATTGTTCATAAATTACACAACTTCTACAATGTACATATTTCAAAGTGACATTCTTGTTCAAAGCTGTCAATATTAGTGTTAATGCAGAAATATGTTTAATGCTTACTTGTTTTTAGTGATATTAACAAATTCATATAGACATTTATGGAGCTGTTTAACTTATACAAACCAGTCCTGTGAATTTATAATTTAAAAGGAAGTAAAATAACATTATTTGCAAGATATTTTATGAATAAAACCCAGAGGAATGTTTAATAAAAGCAATTAGCTTTTTTTGTATGGTGAACTGTAATTTTCATTGAAGCTTTCATTTAATATAGAAATGTTTGAACACCAGCAATGGGCTGCATCTTGACACAAGTAGGATTATGGTCATAAAATGTTAAGAAAGCTGATTTATTATTGAAATAATTTAGTTTAGCATTTTTGTGTTTATAGTGTGTCTTGATGCAGTTTTGAGAAATACAGAGTTTTTGTTTTGTGTGAGTGAGATGAGTAAAAAAGTGCTGACTGGTGCAAATATAGATAATTGCCAAACCCAATAATTTGTGGCTTCTTCCATAAAAAGAAACTCTAAAGTGTTAACTACATATTTATGGGAATAACTGCAATTAAACCATAATTATGGCTATTAAAATATGGCATTTTAATGAACAAATTTTAAGTGTTATTTGTAGTCACACTTGTTTGTACCACTTGCCTTCTTGATCAGTGTTTTCTGTGTTTCCTGCAGATGTAAAAGATCCCGACTGCAGCTACGATCAACAGAGATCCAGCAAGAGCAGAAACCAGCACTATCAGAGACACTGAATCTGTAATTATAATCAATAATGTAAGTGAATGTTTTCAGATTGATGTACAACAAAAGACAAGATCAGTTCAGTAAATAAACACACATATCACTTCTGCTGTACCTGAACATGTGTGACAGAGTTGAGTGATGTCCAGATGTGTGGTCTGGTTGCTGATGGGATTGTTGAGCACACAGCTGTAGCTGTTTTTATCCTGATATTCCACCTCCAGAGGTAGAGAGAGACTGATGCTGAGATCAGACACACTGATGCTGGACAATAAACTGTTTCCTTTGTACCAGGAGAGAGTCACATGACTCACATTCAACACTGAACACAACAATGAACAATTCTGCTGTGATGATGATGATGATGAAGAACATTGTGAAGAGTTACTGCTGATGACAGGAACAGACAGACTAGCTGAAAATGTGAAGAGTTACTGCTGATGACAGGAACAGACAGACTAGCTGAAAAATATTAGAAACATCAGAGTATAAATCATGCTGTTTCTTGGTGTGAAAAAGAGAATTCTGAATTAAATGAACCAATATTTAACTCACCATAGACAGTGAGAGTGAAGTTCTTGCTCACACTGTTGGTCTGTAGTTGATAGAGTCCAGTGTGTTCAGTTCTTGTGTTTGTGATGATCAGAGATCCAGTTTGATGATCCACCTTCAGTGTGTCTCTGAATCTCTCATCAAGAACATTATCATATACAGTCATGCTGCCGGCCATTACATCGATTTTCAGCTATTAAAGTGTTTTTCAGATCCAAACCTCCACTGAATCACATCCTCATCCATTATTTCAGTGAGATCAGAGTGTAGAGTGACTGAATCTCCCTCCAGCACTGACACTGACTTCACCTGTAACCGTAATCACCAAACACATCTGAAGAACAGAGACACAGATTAAAAGGTAAATAATTTTATGGTGGCTTAACTAATATATAGTTTTTGATATTTAAAAGTGAAATGGAAAAAAACAGAAGAGTAGCAGAGAAAAAACCAGCAGAGAAAAGCACCATTTAGAAAGTTGAGCTCCACGAAAATGACACTATAATACACACTAAAATAAAATACTAAAAGCTAAAAACCAATAACTAAATTAGAAACACATATAAAACATAATTCTAACTTACCGGCTGAATTGCCACAAACACAAGTGGATCAAAACAACAACATGAACCATTTTCTTTAAAATTACAACACTGGTCATTTCTGCATTTCTGATAACGGACTGCTTCGACATGAACGAACTAGTGTGGTATTAGAATTCAGCCCTAACAGGAACTGACCAGCCGTGTGCTGCTGCGTTCTAACTGTGATCACATGTATTACAGTTACAGTATATTCACCACAGGGCAGTGGTCTCAAAGTCAGTTCCTGGAGGGCTGCTGCTCTGCACAGTTTTAGCTCCACCCAGCTCCAAATCACACCTGTTTAGAAGTTTCTAGTTATCCTGAAGAGCTTTATTAGCTGGATCAGGTGTGCTGTGCCGAGCTGTGGCCCTCCAGGAACTGAGTCTGAGACCAATGCCATGTAGACAGTTAAAGTTTGCTCTATCTATCTATAAATCTTATATTTATCTTTTTTTTCTTTAATGTATACACATACATTGTTTTTGAATTTCTTTGTTACCTTTATTTTATTTCCACACTTAAAACAATGATTTGGTTTCCCCCTCTTGTAACACTGTCTCTTTTGTATGAAGAAATATGTCTCCTGACAGCTCTCTCCTATGTTTTGTGGATTATGCACGAGGGATAGGAATCCTGTATTCAAACATCAGTGTTGATGGATTCACTTTATTTCAGTGTAAAATTGTTCTGCGTGGAGTAGAAGATGTGAAATTCATATTGCCAGAAAGAGGAAAAAGAATAAGCACAGAAAGTACAGATGCACTGATGTGTGTTCCAACACACTCTAATACGAATCTATTTTGTCCACCCAAGAGCAATCCACATCTATTCAAATAAATATGTAAACAACTGATATCAACACAGCAGGGTTCAGTTGACTGTCTCCTGAAGTGTCACATGCATTCGGTGAATTATATTCTCTCCTCTAGAGAAAAACACACACTGAGGTCTATGGGTGAGCCTATAATCTATGAGAAAATTTCAAGGTTTTTTTTTTTTTTTTCTAAAATACTTTTATTAAATACAGTTGAGGAAATACTCTGCACCAGTTGTATTTTATAGGCTTACTGGTTAAAATGATTTGTGTATGCATTATAATCTTCTTGATGGCTCTTGTATAAACCTACGGATTTATGCACCTGATTAACGCAGGCACGATAATAAATAAGAAAATTTAAAAATGCCACGTAAGGTTTGAAGTCCTCTACCGCGTCTTCTCAGTTGGTCAAGCCTGAGATACTTTCACTTTCGCTGGACCAGGATGCAGTCTGCAATAGCCATGTTATAATTTAATTGACGCAAAGACAACGGTGATATGTCATTCCATCTGTGTAAAGAAGCAAACTGTAGTGTTTTTATATATGACTTTTTTTCTAACTTTAGATCTGTAGTCTACTCTAAATGTCAAAAAAAACTTGCCGTTACTGAAGTGAAATGACGCATTGAGCAGTGTTGCCAAGCTTCCGCTTTTTTCCCGCGGAATTGGGCTACTTTATCACTGTTGCCGCGGCCCCGCGGGTTGTGTTTCATGTCCGCGGGCGACCCCGATAACGTGATATTTTAGCCCCTGGAGTAAGAATTTTTACCAGGGGAAAACTCCGGCCAAAAATGTGTATTTTAACTACACCCCCCCAATGCGATTGTGCTAGTTTTGAGTAGTAAATTGGCGGGTTTTATTATGAAAACTTGGCAACCGTGGCATTGCAGGCGGGGTTTCCTGTCTCCTGCTGTGGCAGGAAAAGAAAGCACAGACTCCATTACAGCAGAGCGAAACACCCAACTATCCGATCTCCCATATTCCTCCTGTGTTTGATTCATCAGAGGCACAGCAGTTAAAATGATGGGAAGCTATATTGTGATCATTCTGTTTGCTTTTCTCGTCGAGGGTAAGACATCTATTTATTTCTGTAGGCTATTTTTAACACGTTACGTTTTCCACGATAAAAAAAAATGACATTTTCAACTCTGTCCATCAACATTTCACTTATCTTGCCTTTATTCAGCGCTGTTTTAGACATTACTATAATGCATGAAATACAATGATTTGTTGGTATAAATCCACTTTATGGGTGGAAGTTGTTTTGTTTCTTTAGTTCTTCCTGTTCTAGACTAGAAATGGCGGACGAAAGTGACGCAATTAAATTTCTTTAAAAAAGGCTTGTGATCGCGTTTCATTCACGTGCTGTTTTGATGTGCGCTTTTTCTGAGCGACGTTTACACTCGAAGCGCACTCACTAAAAAACTGTTAAACTGTGCCTGATCACTGAACTAAGTTATCTTTAGCACTAATACTGTCAAAACACAAGGTTTATGTATAGGCTCAGTTGGTTATGTTCTAAAATGAAAGTAAACAGCTGAGAGAAAGCGTGTCTGTATATTAGCTGCGTGCATGTCTTAAAGGGACAGAACTAAACATGCTGTCGTCTATCATTAAAGGGATAGTTCACCCTAAAATGTAATTTCTGTCATTTTTTACTCACTCACATGTTGCCCCCAAATCTGTATTAATTTCTTTCTTGTGCTGAATACAAAAGAAGATATTTTGAAGAATCTGGGTAACCAAACAGTTGCTGGTCCACAGTGACTTATAGGGGAAAAATACAATGGAAGTCGCTGTGAATAGCATTTATTTCAGCAGAAGAAATAATCTCATTCAAGTTTTAAACAACTTGTTTAGTTGAGTGAGTAAATAATGTATAAAATAAAACACTTTTTATTTGGGGTTGTATTATCCTTTAATGTTGATAAAACAACAAAATACAATTAGCTCCTGCTAATACAGCTATTTTATCTGGAAATAAAACAGTTGTTTTATTTGAGTATTTGTAATTTGTATCTTTATTCTAATTTTTAATAACAGAGAAAATAATGACAAAGGTCTTTAAGATCTTTGCCCACTTGGCCCTAAATATTCACCATTCTTTTTTTATTAAATATTTTGTTACTTTGAAAGGCTTTGTCTTTTATAATGGGGAAAAAAAATAGTTTTGGCTGTAATGCCCGAACAACTTGGAAAATAGAAAAACCAACATGACAAAGAATCGTGAAATTTCTAATAATTTCTAATATGATATTTTTGCCTTATCGCCCATCCCATTTAAAATTTAATGTAATAACCAAGGTTAGAAAAAAAAGGGTGTTTAGGTGGTTTTATCAGATTTAGTTCATTTCTGGGTACAAACGCATTCTCAAAATATTTCTAAGTCACACACACCACACACACACACACACAATATATATATTTGTGGGGATATTATTTTGTTCATCTGTTGTTTTTATATTATTATATATATGAGTATAAGTGGTGTGCGATATATATCATCTACGATAAAGATCATAATTGCTGTCTTAAACAATTGTTTTAAATGACATTATGGAACAAGGTTATCTTCATAAACGAAAACTGAAAACTAAGACTAAAACTATTGGTTTTTTTTTTTTTCCGTAAACTGAAATAAAATAAAAATGTCAAAATAAATGAAAAACTAAACAAAAGCAACCAACACGGTAAATGAAAAACTAAATAAAATAATAATAAGCAAAAATGTCTCCTGACCTGTGGTGTTTAGGAAAACACCTGTAGATGGCGCTGTCTTGCACGTGAGCTGAGTCATAAGTGGCTATTCTATTCACAGAGAATGCCTTTTGCATTTAAAAACACAGGACACCGGGAAATTTAATCAGAAAAAAAACTATAAAAATATGAACTGGAAAAACAATAATAACGCACACCCATACAGCGCACGGATGTTTATAAGCATGCTTGATGTGCAGGAGAACAACATGTGAGTGAGTAGTTAACTCATTTTTTTTTTTTTTTTTTTTTGATGAGCTGACCTTAGTGAATAGTCATTTTGTCATGTTTTATGATTAGTGAATAGTCATTTCTGCCTGGAGTTCATGACACGAGCACCGCTTTGACTGTACATATACATAAGCTGCATATATTTTGGTTTTTGTTAATTTTGTAAATAATTGTTTTAGTTTCATTATTAAGAGGTTTGCACAAGAGGTAACTGTAAACTGTGCAAACATTCAGCTTGCTAAAATTAAATGTCTTGCTTTGGTCTACACTGGAAGTTTTCCAATAACTCTGCTAAACTATAAGTACTAAAACTGAAACTAAAATATATAAAAACTAAATAGAAATGTGTTCACAAAAGAAAAACTAAACTTAAACTAACAAAACCATTAATGAAAAACTAACTAAAACTAAAACTGAAATTATTAGGAAATTTGAAAACGATATTAAAATAAAAACTAATTAAAAAATGTCAAAAACTAAAATACACTTGTTATGGCGTAATCAAACCAAACACACCCAGAGAGTGCACATTGCGTGATGAAGGTTAGACTGCTGTGTATGTGTATTTAAGAGTTCAAGCTTTCACTGCATGATTTAATTTATTAATGTACATTAAGATTAATCCCCCCAGAATACAAGCATATGCGCGCAATAAATGATGTGTGACTTTGTCTTTTATATAATCTGATGCAGCTAATAATCAATATCACGGTTTTTCCTCAGGACACAGTAGTTCCTGTCTTTTTTTTTTTTTTTTTTATATTTTCACCAAAATAGTTCCAAACAACCCACAGCAGAACCCAGCAAGCATTTTATGGTTAATATTATCATGCTAATTTATTGAATTATTTAATAACTAGGTTTATAACCAGAGAGTGAATCGACTGCAGCATAAAGCTAAAAGCAGCTTAATGTCAGTGTAATCCACTAACTACACACATCTTTTAGTCAAGTAGCATATGGATGGTTGTCATTTAAATGTTTTAATATGACTGAATTTGTATTTAACATGATAACAGTTTTATAAAAAACATTGTAAGTTACTAATTATAATGCTTACATTACTTCAGAAAGTCATTCAAAAAAGTTGTTCAAAAGCAGCTACAGAAAAACGAGGCAAAAAAAATGTACATTATCAAAAACATCACTGACTTCATCTGTCTAAACTGTATGATGAATAAATCTCTTATAATTGAATCGCACGTACCATATACATTGTAATGATAAGAATTTGCAGTAGAGCAGAATTCAGTCAGAGTCAGCTCTAAACCAAAACTGCAGTGACTCATCTGAATGCCTCTGTTGGCTCTGCATTCAGAAACTCAGTGGAAGTGTGTGTGATTGGTTATAATGTACAACACTGTAAAACATGTTAAAAGAAATATGATGAAACAAATAAGCCCTAATATTAATTAGATAATAATACTACTCTGATAATATTAATCATCTTGATATCGTCAAAGGCATCAGTCACAGCTGATATCTCTGACTATCAGCGATACACAATACTGTCGTCTATCGGCACAACTCTACCCTGCAGTTTAATAGATTTTTATACATTTGGACACCACAACATATGTGCAAGTACAGATCACACACACACCACATGCACACACACACACACACTTTTAACTGTTCATTTGTGTCTGCAGGTGTGTTTGGTGATGCAGCTGAAGTGAAGACAGTGAATGATGGAGATCCTGTCATTCTAAACACCAGTGTCAGCAAACAGCACAATGACACAGTGCGCTGGTACTTTAATGACACTCTCATAGCTCTGATCAATGGAGATCCCAAGGCGACCTGTTTTATATGATGGTGTTGGAGGGAGATTCAGACACAGACTGCTGCTGGACTGCCAGACTGGATCTCTGATCATCACAAACATCACAACTGAACACACTGGACGTTATGAAGCAAAGCTCAAAAGAGACGACCCTTCAGGCACAGTTATAAAGTTAAACAGAGACCCCAAGTGTGAGAGCACAAAAATCATCCCAAAAAATGGCAACCTTGGTGAAACCATAAATCATTGAAACCGTAAAATTAAGAAACCGTAAAATTAAGCATTTAACCTGAAATAATTCCATTTTCATTTTGGACACTTTGAACCGTGATCTCCAGACCTGTTTATTGTCTTTTCCTGTGTTACTTTTTCATCTACATAATCCATTTTACTGCTGGTTTCTTCCAAAAGAAAAATAATGTAAAGAGAAATCAGTTTCATTGCCCATGCTGTTAGTTTAATTGCAACATTGAATAAAAAAATAATACTTTTTTTTTTTTTTTTTTTTTAATTGGTCAAGATTAAGATGTCTCCCTTTGATCATAGTGAAGACAAATGTTCTGTGAATATTTCATACAATATTATTTTAAATATAATATAGTGAATAATTGGTCATTTAAGACCCTTTTCTGAATGCATAACAGTCCTAATTATAGATGATTATTATTAGAGGTGTGTTTCTTTATCTTTGTCAGCTGATACACTGCAGGAAGTTTATTTCCTGATTTTACATAAATGACTTTTTCTTTCATTTTTATTTTCTTGTGTTTTCTAGCTTCTGATATTGGCAAAAACAAGAATGAAGCCCAAATAGTGCCACAGGACAAAGAGAAGAAGATATGTATGTGTCATCCTCCTTTCTTTTTTGTCAAATTACACAAAAAGTATATAACAATGTAATCATAAATGTAGATTGTTCTGAAGGGGGTGTTTTCCCTGTACTTCTGTCAGTCATGTTAAGTGTGTCAGCAATAATGTTACTGTCATTATTATTCATAAATTTAATTAGTCACCACTGATAAGCTTACTACTAAATATTGTAGAAACTTACTTTTCTGTAAAGTTGCTTTGCAACGATTTGTATCATTAAAACGAGTTGTACAGATAAAACTTGAATTAAACTGAATTAGGCAAAGCAAGTTGGTACTTTAAAGTGCCTGCATAAAAGTAAGTTTTTAAAAATTGTAATCAAAAATAGGTTAATGCTAAAAAAACACTAAAAGGAAATATTTAAGAAAAAAAATATGAATTGAAGAAAGTTTTACATTAAAATGAATGTGAGGGACCTAAAAGGACAAGAGGCTTAGTATAAACATTGCAGTACAGAAACTGTGCTCAATCAGGGAATGCACAGATAAAAAATATGTGTTTTTAATCTGGAGCTATGAGGAGCTACTTAGAGGCACATCTGACGTCCTTCTGGAAGCTGATTCATCTCATCATGTTTTAAATGAGCTAGATGTTATGAACTGGTTTGATCTTTTGTAATCTGAGAGCTCTATTTGTTTTTAAAACATCTATAATATGAAATGATCTCTGTATGTTAATAGATAAATATGTTTTTGACATCTACACACTGGCCCTGTAAAGGTGTCCAGAGAATATATATACAGTGAAAATAGCATAAACACACTGTCAGATTTCCTCACACTAATGATGGTCTGTCTTAGTATGTTACAGGTTGTGGTATTTATTCAGATTTGTTAGTGGGGATTGTTGTTGGTGTTTCTGGTGGTGTTGTTCTGCTGCTGCTGGCTGCAGCTCTTTGTGGTGTGTGGTAAAGTTTACTCACTGCAGCATCTTTGGCCGTATCAGCTACAAATACTGTAGTGAGAGGAAACTTTTTCATTTTCCAAAATTTTGTGTTTAATTGTGTGATGATTTTTCAAAACAGACATGAAGAAAAAACAAACAAGTGTCTGAGAAATAAGGGTAAGATACTGCACTATTGTAGTGTGTGTTTAGATCTGTGTTTGATTTCACCTGCACTGACAGAATCATCTCGATAAGAAACAACATTTAAAAACAGTTTAATTCACTGATTGATGACAGATGTGCTGAAAATGGCTGTAAATGACATTCTTAATTTCTCTCTCTTTACTTTCTGTCAGTCTTTCTTACAGACACAGAATGGAAAGGTCTAATGATCTGAGAGGATCGCAACAGCTTGTGCAAAAAAAGCTTTCTCTAAAAATACGTAATAGCAAAATGAGATTGTGTTTTGAGCTGAAACATTGAAATGCTTTGCAGGTCTCTCATTAATGGTCAAGCGCTCAGTGATACCTTTTATTAAAATAATAAACAGCTGTTAACGGAAACATAGCAAATATTAACTGTGTGATGCTCAGTCATATCATCTTTCTTATTGTTAATTTCTATTTTTATCATTTAAATGTTCTGTAATTATTTGTGAAAGACTTTGTAAGCTCATGTAATCAATTAACAGATGCTTTTGTCCAAAACAACAAAAGAAGAACATCTGGAGTTTGTTATAGTTCATATATATAATAAGTACTTTTTGGTTTATGGTTGTGTATTACTTTTAAACAGTAAGTGAATGTTGTTTATGTGCTTCATGAATTATGTTTTTCTTTCTAAGTGGTTTGCATTTAAATCACAAATAAATGTCTTGTCTAAATTTATACAACAGATGCTTTGTGATTATTAGAAGGATGAAAATAGCTAAAGAGACAATTTATCAGAAACAAAGAATCAGTTGAGCTCGCTGATGCAGATGAATCAATGTTTGTAGCATCAAAACAAGGACAAAAAGTCACCATTCATAGCTTTTACTTTGACAGAAGTTGACATGAGTTACTAGTCTTTGTCCAAAAAGAAAAGAACTATAATAACTTTGAAAGCAGCTACTGTTGTGGATTCTGGAAGTTCAAATCTTCATTTTTTTTTTTTTTTTTTGGACTTTTGATGATTCTGTATGTAAACTTGTACATGTTAAGTTTTTCTATATATGAATTTTCTTCCACTTCAGACTAAAGTGTGTACTGCTGTGATTCATATTTGAGGATTTTAGTAAAATCCTGATAGAAAAAAAAAAATAAATAAATAGGAATAATACTTCCAGAACTAAAGCTACTGAAACTGTCCCTATTGCACTTATTGTCTCATAATAAACTTTACACTTGGGTTTTAAATACACTGTTTAATGCTGCAAATGATTCTATTCAACCATAATTTAAATCTGAATCTGAAATTTTGATTAATTCTGATTATTTTATTATGGCATTCCCTGCAGTTATAATATAGGCATGTGTATGATTCATAGATGTATGTAAGTTCAGTCGGTAAATTTTCAATTTCAGTTCAATTCTAGGGTGATTTATTGGTGTGACAAATATTACATTTTTATTTTCATGGTTGCTGCAAACAATTATAAAAATAAAATGAAAATAGCAACCTTACATAAATTTATAAAAATTAATGAAAACCGTAAATAACAAAGAAATGTAGTGCTCAGCGCTTAATTGCATAGTTTTACAAAAGAAAAATGAAAACATTAATGAATGGTTCATGTGCTTTGGCCACCAGATGGCCCTTAAACACCAGATTCAGGTAATGAACCCTTTCTGATTGAATTCAGTGGAAAACTTTGGTAAGAAAAGCTTTTTTCACCATCACTAAACACTTTGACCACACATATGTTCATATTTACAATTAAAACTCCAATATATGTCTGAATATTTCGGATATTTGTTCTGTTTTCTTTAACCTCTTGTAGATCTGATGTCATTGACCAGAAGAAACAGCAGCAGTTGCACAAGCCACGCCCATCAGAGCAGTGACGACCAATCGAATCACAGCTTCAACCACTGATCTATAATATAGAACATATATAGACCTTATATATATAGATCAGTGGCTTCAGCTGTATCACAAACTATGGATGTGGACTTCTGTAAGTAAATAAATACATAAAAATAATTAATAATTAAATAATAATAGTCCTCTATATGAACTCAAAAACAACTTTTTCTTCAAAAATCAAGCCTTTTAGAACGGTGTTTCACAACCTTGGCCCTGGGCACTTTTGTGTGTCTCCCTAATCAAACGCACCTGATTCAACTCATTCAGCTCATTAGAAGAAAAACTCCGCGACCTGAAATGGGGGTGTCAGATAAGGGAGACATACAAAATGTGCAGTGTTGGGGGGCGCTCAGGACCAGGGTTGAGAAAAACACTGCTTTAGAAAGACATGCGTGAGCTTAATGATGACAGAAGCTCATTCACCATTTCATTTATGGCATCTTAAGCTATAAGTTTCTGTAAAATAAAACATTACTTAATTGAATAGATTCAATAGATGCTCTTCAGTAAATGCATGTACCTGAACATGTGTGACAGAGTTGAGTGATGTCCAGATGTGTGGTCTTGTTGCTGAATGGATTGTTGAGCACACAGCTGTAGCTGTTTTTATCCTGATATTCCACCTCCAGAGGTAGAGAGAGACTGATGCTGAGATCAGACACTCTGATGCTGGACAATAAACTGTTTCCTTTGTACCAGGAGAGAGACACATTGCCCACATTCACCACTGAACACACCAATGAACAATTCTGCTGTGATGATGATGAAGATGAAGAAGAAGAACAGTTTGAAGAGTTTTCTGCTGATGACAAGGAACAGCACAGACGAGCTGAACACATGAGACAAACATGACTAGATCAGGAAGTGTTTATTTGCAGCATCAGTCAGTCGATGAGTGTATTATATGGCAGAAATCTTCAATTTCTCTCTCCACACTGTAAAAACTAAAGGTGCCTCAGGTATCCTTTTTAAGTACTCCAGGAACTTAAAAATGTATTTTAAGTGCCTCAAAGCTCTTTTCCTCATAATAGGGTTCCTGGAGGAGCCATTATAGTCTTTGCAGATCGTGCAGGAACTCATGGGATCCTTGAAGCACCTTGTTTCCAGTTCTGAGGTTCTGGAGTCACCCTTTCATTACACTGAGACCTCAAAGTGCTCCAGAGGTTCCTGGAGGAACTAAAATTTAAAAAATAATGGGTTATTTTAAGATCTGTTTAACATTAAAGTGGTTCCTAGAAGATCTCACTTGTAAAAGCCAGCATCTGGAACAACCTAGAGATTCATGTGACAAAAATTAAATATGACTGATTATTATTATATTAAAATTATTAATATTTACTTTATTGGAATGTGATGGAAATGTAATGACTTTTGTGGCACTTTCCATGTGAAAAAAAAAAGAAAAAACCTTATGTAGTATGATTAGAAAAGACTAAATGGTTGTAAAAAATCTTCACACTTGTTCTGTCAAAACATAAATAAATAAAAGGACATACAAAATCTACTAATCAGCCAGTATATCCAACTAAAATGTTACAATTATTTCTGAAAAACACTTTCTCAGCAATAGATTGAGATGTTTGTTAGGTTAATTTTGGGTTTTAGATATAATTTTAATCTTTTTGGCTCTATACACCACCATATTGGATTTTAAATGAAATGAAGATGTGCTTTTAACTGCAGACTTTCAGCTTTAATTTGAGGGTATTTACATCCAAATCAGGTGAACAGTGTAGGAATTACAACAGTTTGTATATGTGGCCTCCCACTTTTTAAGGGACCAAAAGTAATGGGACAGATTAACAATCATAAATCAGACTTTAACTTTTTAATACTTGGTTGCAAATCCTTTGCAGTCAATTACAGCCTGAAGTCTGGAACGCATAGACATCACCAGATAGTGCTGTTATCTGAAAATGGTTCACATGTTGTTTTGTCCTGCTTGTGTCTTCTGGTGGTAAGTTATAATCATTTTAATTTTATGACATCACTTCTTGCTTTAGTTTAGGTTTAATAGAATTTATTTACAGAGATTTAACAGTCATTTTTAATCAGCCAGAGAATTTCCAAAATAAAATTTAACAATAATTCCAAGAAAAAATATTGTGAAATATAGGGATGGTGCAATAACAGCGACTCTGTTTTATGGACTGCAATGTTATGTTCTTCACTGAAAACATGGCACTGTAATGATGTCCCAAACAGCGTGGTGCATATGGATGGATGCTCTTTCTTCAGGGCTGACAGAGTAGCAGAAACCTCTGGTAAAAAACAAGGGTGGTGGAGTATGCATTTATGTAAATAAATCCATGTGCACAGACTCTGTCATTGTTGATACCTACTGCTCTGCTGGGGGTATTCCAGAAAGCAGGTTATGTGACATACCCGGGTGTTTAAGAGTAAGTAAGCGGATAACCTCAACTTTCGGTTCCAAAAACGAAAGTAACTATCAGGGTATGTTAGTAGTCATAGCAACTCACTCTCTGAACTTAACCTGCTCTGGAGCAGCTTCTGTTCCAGGTTTAGTTCACTTCAACGAGCCTTCAGTGGGCGTGACAGATAGCGCACAGCATTATATAATAATTATTCTAATATGATTATTTATTTTATTGGCATATATAAGTTATCGTATATTATGTATAATTTATAAAACACTATGACAAGGTAATGTTTAACATATATATATATTTTATTTATTACATGTTATATTATCTCACACATGGAGCGGCATTTTCTATAATGTCTAAATTCTAAATCAAAATTCATATCTGATATGACTTAATATTAATTAGCATAAAACAAACAATATAATTCACATTCTCAAGGATTAAAGATTAAATGGAAAAAAAATTAAAATGATTGCACAGCCATCAGTTAGGTGGCGATATGCACTACGCATGTAAACAACTAACGAACAAAAGAAGAAGAAAGAAACAGCATGGGGCGCTTCTTGGTGTCCGTTTTCCATAGTGACTCGTCGATTCGTCGCTCTGTTGAGAATGTCTTGAGTCTTAACCAGGAACATACTCTGAGTTGAATGAACTTACTCCCGGACGCGTTTTTGGAAACCACATACCTCGAGTAAGCAAGGTTTGAGGTTAATCAACCGAGAGTTCAGTTTTTAGTTCACAGTAAGTTAGCCCTGCTTTCTGGAATACACCCCTGATCTGGAGTTCCTGATTATCAAGTGCAGGCCATTCTACCTATCACGTGAGTTTACCTGCATTGTTGCTGCTGCAGTTAATGAACCGCCGGACGCTAATGCTAACGTGGCTATGAAAGAACTTTGGGCTGCTATTAGCAAATTACAAACCTTGCACCCGGATGGAGCCTTTATTGTTGCTGGGGACTTTAATCACTGCACTTTAAGATCTGTTCTCCCTAAATTTCACCAAAATGTCTCCTGCACTACAAGGGGACATAAAACATATATACACACTTAAACATATATACACAAAAAAAATTAAAATTTTTCCCCAATCAGAAGCCCTGGATGAACAGAGAGGTTCGCCTCCTGCTCAGATGCAGCCTTCAGGTCTGGAGACCGGGAGGCTTATACAGCTCAGCCAGAGCCAACCTGAGGAAGGGTATCTGGCAGGCCAAACTCGCACATAAACAGAGGATTGAAGAACACTTCAATTCTTCAGACCCCCGGCAATATGTGGCAAGGCATACAATCTATCACAGATTACAAACCACCTAACACTGTGCCCCCTCCAGCTCTGCCTCCCTCCCTGATGAGCTCAATCACTTCTATGCTCGTTTTGATAAAAATAATAAGGAGATCTCACTCAAAGCTGAGCATCAACCAAGTGAACTGCCTCTCACACTCTCCACATCAGATGTTTACTCTACTCTGCGTAAGGTGAATGCACGGAAGGCAGCTGGACCTGATGGAATACCTGGTCGTGTGCTTTTTTTTAATTAATTAAAAATAAACAAATAGATGCCTTAATGGAGCTCTGTATCACTGAACGAGTCTCGGGCCGGCAGGAATTGTAGGTGGGGGGGGGGGTGCATGTACAGTGCTCTCTCCACCCTCAATACCACAACTGAGTTGCCCTTGAGGAAGGCACCGAACCCCCAACTGCTCCCCGGGCGCCGCAGCATAAATGGCTCCCCACTGCTCCGGGTGTGTGTTCACTGCTGTGTGTGTGCACTTTGGCTGGGTTTAAAAGCAGAGCATGAATTCCGAGTATGGGTCACCATACTTGGCTGTAAGTGCTGTATGTCACAGCACTAAAGCCTGTGCGGAGCAGCTGGCTGACGTCTTCAAGGACATTTTCAATCTGTCCCTGGGCCCAAACAACAGTCCCCACTATCTTCAAAAACCTCCACCATCGTACCTGTACTGAAAAACACTCCACTGCCTCGGTCCCTAACGACTTCTGTCCTGTTGCACTCACCCCCATCATTGCCAAGTGCTTTGAGAGACTGGTTGCATCCCATTTAAAATCCTGTCTCCCTGCTACACTAGACCCATTCCAATTTGCCTATCGCAGCAATAGGTCAACAGAGGACGCCCTCTCTACGGCACTTCATTCTGCCCTCACCAACCTGGACAGTCATGTGTACTCCCTATTCACCCATGACTGCGTTCCTGTTTATGGCTCCCACTCCAACATAATCAAATTTGCAGATGACACCACGGTGGTAGGTCTGATCAAAGATTAATGATGAGTCAGCCTACAGGAATGAGGTGCAGCACCTGGCTGTGTGGTGTGCCACCAACAATCGATAACTAAACAACCAGAAGACAAAGGAGATCATTGTGGACTTCAGGCAGACTAGGAGTCATGCACACACCCCCATCTACATCAACGGAGCTGTAGTGGAGCGTGTGTCGAGTTTCAAGTTCCTTGACATCCACATCTCTGATGACCTCACCTGGTTCCATAACACCTCCACCCTGGTCAAAAAGGCACAGCAGCACCTTTACTTTCTACGGATTCTTAAGAAAGTTCACCAGAATCCCAGGATCCTTGTGGAATTCTACCGCTGTACCATTGAGAGCATACTCACAAACTGCATCTCAGTATGGTTCAGCAATTGCTCTGGATCTGGAGTGGTGAAAACTGCTCAATGGATCACCGGCATCCAGTTAACTTCCATTGAGAACATCTATCACAAGCGCTGCCTGGGGACTAGCAGGCTCAGGAAGAGCTTTTTCCCCGAGGCCGTGACCCTTCTGAACGCCACACCACCAATCTAAACCGGCACCTACTTTATTACTGCACTGGTCAAGTACTTTACATACATGTGTTTATTTGCACTACTCATATTTTGCACAGACTTCACACTGTTCTAGTTATAGCAATGTAAACTAGTTGTTACTGTACAAAGCACAGTAAACTATTCTATAAAAATATAATTGCACTACTGTTATTTTGCATAGAATTCATTTTAACAATACTTTTGCACACTCATCCAACTGTATTTATTACCACTGTTCTCACTTTGCTGCTGTTCATAATGTGTATATATAATCCTACATTGCTCTGTTCATAATGTACATACAATCCTACACTGCATTCCTATTTATATTCTATGCATACTCTGGTAAATACTGTATATAGCAACCCCACTGTACATTCTGTAAATCATAGCTTCACTTATTCTGCACTTTTATGTATATAAAACACTATTCTTGCACTTCTGGTTAGATGCTAACTGCATTCATTAGCTCTGTACTTGTACTCTGCATAATGACAATAAAGTTGAATCTAATCTAATCTAATCTCACTATATACTGATGACGGATGCTGCACGCGCTTCTGTAATTTGTTGCGTATATATCTGTACCTGTTTCACATGAGTAAGCAGAGTGTATGTTTAGAAATCAAGGGCTTTAAAAGATTGAACCAGGCTGAAGTTTTGTTCTGTGTGGAGTATTTACGAAAAATGTAAAAAGTGTCAGTGCTGGAGGGAGATTCTGTCACTCTACACTCTGGTGTTACTGAAATGATGGATGATGATCTGATTCAGTGGAGGTTTGGATCTGAAAACACTTTAATAGCTGAAATCAATGTAATGGATGAGAGAGTCACTGTTTATGATGATGTTCTTGATGAGAGATTCAGAGACAGACTGAAGCTGGATCATCAAACTGGATCTCTGATCATCACAAACACCAGAACTGAACACACTGGACTCTATCAACTACAGAGCAACAGTGTGAGAAAGAGTTTCAGTCTTGTGGTCTATGGTGAGCTAAATATTTCTTTCCGTTTATTACCTTTAAATTAAACACACTTCAATATTTTCATTAATTTTGATTATTGATTAATATTATAACTAAATAATTTAAATTAAGCATCATTCCTCTTTTTATTTGCTACATTTCCATATGTGTAATAATCTTTTATAATTGCAGAGAGAGGAGAGAAGATTGCTGACACTCATTGACTGACTGACGCTGCAATAAACACTTTCTGATCTAGTCTTATGTTTTCAGCTCATCTTCCTGCTCCTGATATTACCAGAGGATGTTCATCATCATCAGGATCATCAAAAAAACGACTATTTATTAAATAAATTAAGTTATTTACAGACGTACAGTGTTGTGATACAGCTGAAGCTGTGATCCGATTGGTGGTCACTGCTCTGATGGGCGTGGCCTGCTGCAGCTGCTGCTGTTCTTCTGGTCGATGACGTCAGATCTACAAGAGGTTAAAGAAAAATAGAACAGCTATAAAAATAAATATTCTGATATATATTGCTCTTTTAATTGTAAAGATAAAAAGTATGTGTGTTCTAATTGTTTTGTGGTTGGTTGAAACGAAGCTTTGCTTACAAATGCTTTCCTCTAAACTCAATTTGAAAAGGTTTCCAAATAATGTATTGAGGCCATCCAGTGGCCAAAACGATGAATATTCTTTAAAGGTTTTTTTTTTTTTTTTTTTTTTTTGTCTTTAAATTTTTTTTTTTTTACATTAATTACACTGTTTTCAGTTTTCATTAATTTGTTATGTGACTATTTTCATTTTGTTTATAATTGTACGTAGCAACAATGGAAATACAAATCTAATAATTGTCACACTAATAAATCATGACCTCATTAACTGAAAACTGAATCTAATGACTGAACTATATACATCTATGAAGCATAGCTACATAGGCCTATATTATAAATGCAAGGGTGTGAGAATAAATTTGAATGGTGGTTAAATATAAACTCATTTTCAGCATAAAAACAGTTTATTCAAAAAATCTAATAGTGAAAAGTTAATTATGAGGTGATGTAGTACAATGGACGGTTTCAGTGCAACAATTCAGAATCACAGCAGTAGTCTGAAGTTTTTAAAAAAAATAATAATAATAATAAAATAAAAATAAATAAAATGAAACATCAGGAAATCCTTTATGTTGTTATGTTGCTGCCTTATGTAAAATTGCTTTAAATTCTTAAGTCTGTACACCATAATGGTAATGCAAAAAACAACAACAACAAAAACAGGTATTTAACATCTTTGGAAATTTAGTAAAACTATCCTGTTTAAATCATGCCTCCATGCCAGATAATTAAGATCCAGCCCCAGATGCCAGACACCGTTAGAAAATATCTGTTTTTTTCTTGTAACAGAACAACTCCGCCGCAAAAAGTAGTCTAATACACGAACCTGTTAAAAATAAGTCTATTAACAGTCTTTTGTCAGCCAAGAAGTTGACTAAGGAAAAACCCAGAGAAGAGCAGGAGACGGAGTGATGATAAAAGAAGAAGAGTTTATTGAATAGTCTTAGTTGTGTATGTTTCAATGCTTAGACTTCGTCTAACCAGCATAAACCTAACTTTGTTTTTTTTATAAACCAAACTGATTCACAACAACACCCCATAAAACCTAGAGTTTTCAATAAACATTCCTCGTGTCTCTTATTCATGAAGACAAACAGCCCTTAAAACTCAGTCATAAGACTAAACAATATAAAATCAACAATATAATATAATATAAATGATTAATCAATAAATTAATCAATGAAATAGGTATATAAACGACATATAATGATTATATATAATAATTATATGATAAATTGAATAATAAAAATGAATAATTAATAAATGATTCTAAATGAATGTAGATGAATGAATGAATATTAAAAGAGTAAAACAAACAAAAAAAAATATATAAAGCAAAACACATACAGTTTGCATTTGAGGATTCTCAGATCCTTTGTCCTCTTGTGGATCTGATGTCATAAACCAGAACAGCTGTTTAAAGCCACGCCCACCAGAGCAGAGAGGGACCAATCGGATCACAGTTTCAGTTTAAAACTACAAAACAGTGGAAAGATGTCTGAGGACTAAAAAAACATCAAACTGAGATCAGCTCAGTCAGTAAACGCTAATATCAGCACCAACATCAACTTTAACAGAATATCCCAAAAATATCCAACACCCCGATATGACTAACAGTGATCGGCTCATCGTATGGTTGCTGATGGGATTGTTGATCACACAGCTGTAGCTGTTTTTATCCTGATATTCCACCTCCAGAGGTAGAGGAGAGACTGATGCTGAGATCAGACACACTGATGCTGGACAATAAACTGTTTCCTTTGTACCAGGAGAGAGTCACATGACCCACATTCACCACTGAACACAACAATGAGCAATTCTGCTGTGATGATGATGATGATGAAGAACGAGACTGATAGTCTCTGCCTGATGACAGGAACAGACAGACGAGCTGAAAACATGAACAAACAAGTCTGAATAAATCTAATCAATTGTCCTATTTTTCATTTGATGTTTAAAAATGGTTTTGTGTTCATAGTGTGTGTGTGTGTGTGTGTTAAAAAAATACATTTTAAAATTAAAATAATAAGGACAAACAAATGATCTCTGCTCACCATAGACAGAAACATTATATGTTTGTGATGACAGTATTGCTCCACGTAGCTCTAGTTGATAAACTCCAGCATGTTTAGTTGTGATGTTTGTGATGGTCAGAGATCCAGTCTGTCTGTCCAGCTTCAGTCTGTCTCTGAATCTCCTGTCAGGAACATCAAATGTGTTGAAGACTCCAGCGGCTCTGTTGATTTCAGCTATCAGAGATTTTTCAGCTCCAAAGGTCCACACTATCTAATCGTCTTCATGTGTTTCAGTAAGACCAGTGTTTAGAGTGACAGAATCTCCCTCCATCACTGACACTGACTCACTAAACACACCTGGAGGACAAACAGGTTTTACACAGATTAAGCTTCCTGTTGTTTAGTTTGTAAAATGTGTATTAAAGAACAGCAGTAGAGACAGACACTCATTTCATTGTTATGGTGTTTTATCAGCTGTGCAGTAAAATACAAGAGTAAAGTTACATAAGTTCAAGCACGAAAATACAAGTTTACTAATACTGCTCATTCAATACGTTTCTTTTATGAATGGGATATTTTATATATGATAAATCCAGCTCACAGTATCTCACTCTTAGTTTTACTGTATTTTGACCAATGAATTAACAAGACTTTTACATTTGTTCATTATTACTGCTATGTATTGTTAGGCATATATTTTTATATACAATTTTTTAGATGGCTGGGGAAGGGTTGCAACAATAAAATAAAAAACTGATGTTTTAAAGTGATTTCTGTGCCTCTATTATACTTAATTTTAAAATGTCCATTACTTTTCAATTAAATTTAATATGTTAAAAATTCTGTATATTTCCCATGATTTTTTGACTTCAACAGTTTGAAAGACTTCAACTTAAAGTTGGGGGGGGGAAATGTAGGGGTCCAAGCACTAATGATGCCGAAGAATCAAAACCCTGCTAAATAAAATAAATAAATAAATAATAATCATATATATATATAGATATATACATTTTTTGTATGCAGTTTTTTTGAAAGCATGTATGTTTTCTGAATACAACTAGACACGAAACGTAACTTTGTCATCGCGCTACCTATAAGCTATACTTAACCTACTAGCAGTGAGGACCAAATGCTTAGTTTCTCTTTCATTAGTCGCCATTTGATTTAATGCGGAAGAACGAGACACTTGTATTTCAAAGACTCTGCGTTTGTTTTTCTATTGAAAAGTGGTGAAAATGAAGGTTCTCTTCATATTGATTTTAGTATGTTCATTTTTACTCGACCAAGGTAAGAAATTGATCTTACCAAGAAATGTATCTTACCATGTCTTTCTTCCAGGCGAAAAAACGAACGAAGAATGTGACGCAGTTTCATCTCGTGCCAGTTTAGTTGTTTTATATTCGAAGGAATTTCATTTTATGGCCTTTAATTGTGCTCGCATTGTGTGTGTTGTGCTCGTGCACGGTAAAACATTTGTTAGTTAAAGTCAATCTTGGTCGAACTAAATAGGAACGACGAATGTTGTTGACGCAGTTTCATTTTGCACCAGATGAAATCACTTTACATTCGACAGAAATTATTTTTTTTTTTTTAATTGTTGCTGTTTTAAGTCGAGGATGAATTGAAGTGAAAATGTGTTGAAGGTGATTATATGTGGATGCGTATAGTTTGTAGTTTTCTTCAAGTTTCTGAAGATGCGGGGACGCAAACAAGAGCCGTTTCAGGGAGCGGATGGCTAAATAAAGGCCTATATATATTATAGAAAAATATAAATAAAGGAGTTCTGTAAATGTTTAGGTCAAGTGACTTAGTACAAAAACTTAATATGGCTTTATTTATTTATCAGTTAATGAACTGATCACGGATCAAATGTACATAGAATCCAGTGCAAGACGCCTGAAGCATCCGCCAAAATGCATAAAAATGTTATTTACATGGAGCATAGTGAAACATGAATGTTTTAGGAAAGTGCTTCAGTAAAACTGTTGCATCTAGTGGTTTAGAGAAAAATAAAATGTGAATTTTACTCTCGCCCATTGTGCCATAATATTCACAACAGGTATTTATTATGCCTAATGATAGGGGTTGCAGTTTTTGTGATGTACCTGGTTATGACCGTTTTTTTTTTTTTTTAATCTTTTGACTATAATACATTTTTTTATTTATTTATTTTTTTTAAGTTATTGGATTGATTACTTGTTATGTTCTGTTTTACTATGTGTGTTTTTTTGCTCTGCTTGTGAAGCACTTTGGTCAACATTCGTGTTCTTTTAAGGTGCTATATAAATAACTTTTGACCTTTGACCTTATTATGAGTTAATGAAAATGCATGGAATGCACAAATAATAGAGTAAGGGGGTAATATATGCATTAGGGTGTGGGTTAAATGATGTTAATTAAGGTGCACAATATCATCCATGAGACACATGTTGCGTATGTTTGTCTGATGGGTGGATGTGTAAATCAGTGTTTGATTGCATATTATGCATTACTTTGTTCTTTCCGAGCATTTATTTAATCTTTTTATGATCTGTTAGGGAAAGGGGAATTGTATATATAAATATGTATAAAATGTAATGGTGAATTTCTTCTTCAGGTGTGTCTGATGCTGGTTCAGATGGAGTCTCAATGTCAGTGAAGGAGGGAGAATCAGTCACTCTACACACTGGTGTTAAAAATTAACCATCAAAAACAGAATGGTGTGGTATTTTAATGACATCCGGATTGCTCACTTCATTGGAGTTCTGAAGATCTGTACTGATGAACAGTGTAAAGAGAGATTCAAAAACAGACTGAAGCTGGACAATCAGAGTGGATCTCTGACCATCATGAACACTAGAACCACAGACTCTGGAACTCTATAAACTACTGATAGGCGGCAGCAGCAGTGGAAATATCTTCAGTGTTTCTGTCACTGGTGAGTCATTTAAATGTTTAAATGTAGGTTATATGTTTAGGTTTTTTTTGTTTGTTTGTTTGTTTTTTTTTCTTTTAGCAGTGAGAAGTCTTTACCTGCTTCAGAACCATATAAATTAAATCTAAAATCTTTATACATTGGCTGTCTGATATTTTTAACAGTTTTTAAGTCAGAGTCAATAGTATTGTGGGTATTACTCTCAACTCCAAAATAAGATTATTTTCAATTCCTAAAGAAAATAAAACGGCATTGTTTTCAGAAATTAATTATTTTATTTTACTTGTTATTTTATTTCAAGGGTTTATAAAAAAAAAAAAAAAAAAAAAAAAAAAAAAAAAAACTTTGCTATATAAAATCTTCAAATTCACGCTCTGATTACATAGAGCAGCAGCAGGATGGCGTGAGGTTGTCATGACAACCAGATACACTCCACGCGAATTACGGCTGCGCTTCTATTTTGCCACACTAAACTTAGCAATAAACACGTTGAAAATAATACACAATAAACACGTCTGTCAAAATGATCTCAATAGAGGCTTTTATTAAGCAAATCAAGGAGTTAATTACTTATCCACTGTTGAAAAACAAAACAAACAAACAAACAAAAACACTATAGCTGGGTTTCCACAGGCAGGGGCACAATTATCTACAGTGTATGAAGCTAAAGGTTTTTGGGTTAAGGTTCATAATGTAGAACATTTTTAACATTGTATGCTGTATGTGTATAGCTAGAAAACAAGGAATACAGCTATTAAGCTAATAGTAACATTTAGCTGAGTAAGATCATGATTGAGAAATGTAGTATACTGCTGGAAATGCTGGTGTTATGGGGCATCCTACTTATTATTTTAGGAAGTATTTTTTTTTTTTTTTCTCAATATAACTTATTAAATAGTCATACTCATTCAATATCAGCAGAATAGTGTGGTACAGAAAGTCTATATCCATTGAAAAGGTTCTGAATGAATTATGCTACTGATACCCAATGGTCAAAAGCAATAGCAGAAGTAATAGGTCAGTATTATTAAATTGCAGACAAAGATTTTGAATAGGTAGGTTGGCTTATTGCCAAAAGTATTGGGGACACCCCCTTCTAATGAAACAGGTTTGACTACTTTAGTAATTTCCATTAGTACAAATCTTAATGTTTAAGCATATAATGATGTTCTAGGGAATTGTGTGCTTCTCATTTTATAGCAATAGTTTGAACAGGACCCTTTTCTATTCTAACACGACAAATAGGTCTGCAGTTGAAGTCACACCAGAGGTGTTCAGCTGGGATTAGGGCTTGGCTTTATGCAGACCAGTCACGTTCTTCCACACTGACTGAATCAATATTTTTTTTTTTTGAACCTTGCCTTATACACAGAGACATTAGGGCCTTCCAGAACTAAATGTACGGTACTAAAGTACTGGGACGATTTTGCGCGAACTAGTTCCCAGTGCCATTTAAAGGGTTGCATGCGCACCGATAGTGTGTACTAGGACATGACGTAAGCTGGTCGACAGCGATGTCATTTGTGTCCAGAACTCAACAACGTTAACAAAGAAGAATAACGTTAACAACAGGAGGATGGAGGAGGCCGTGATCGGAGCTATGTTTTTGTTGTGCCTCGTATACATAAACCGATTGAAAGAACGGAAAGGAGGACTAAGAATCTCCAACGACAACTGGCAGTGCTACGTACATTTGCTACAAGTGCCTGCACTTCAGCGTCCGTATATTTATCGCTGTTCTTCATACTTGCAAAATAAGTTGACACAATGTTTACAGTATGTTACACAGCGTTTTAAATCATGGCGGTCCGTGAGGGCGGTTTCGTACGTGTTTGGCCAATTAATGTCTACACTTTGAGCAATGTATGTTTGGTGCGGTAGGGGGCCCCAACCTCATATTCTTTCATAGGGCCCAAATTGCTAGCGGCACCCCTGGACGCTACTGCCCATCACTGGGGACATCCTACCGTAATAGCACAGTTCAAGATGTGTTTTTTCAAGGCAAGCAAATTAAGGTCGTTATTGCTTAAATTCTACTAACAACATTTTCCCAGAACAGTGCCTAGATGGTAAATGCCAAAATTCCATGCTAGTTGGACAAATGGCCTGGGACAGGTTTGAAAAAGTAAATTTTTAATAAAGATCAAAGTGGTAGAATAGTCATATATTTAGAGTTAAATATGACCATATGATTTCTCTGGTCACATAAGCAAAAAAGTGCATTTGTTTATTACTCTGTGCTTGGACTCCTAAAAATAGATGTTGCCTTACAGACTGATAATCATGAAAAAACATGTAATATATACACAATTCTTTTTCACAGTTTTTCTTGTTCTGGTGTTTCTTCCCCATAAAAGATCCTTCAGCAGCTTGGTTTGTGTTTCAGGTGTTTCTGCTGCTGAACAAGACGGAATAGAGAGAAAGTCAGTGAAGAAGGGAGAATCTGTCACTTTACATCCTGGTACAATGAAAAACCCAAATGATTCAAAGATGTGGTATTTTAATGATACTTCTATCGCTGAAATCACTGGATCTGAGAGAAAGATCTTGGTGATATCAGTGTTGTTCAAATCACTGGAGATCTCACTGATATAGGATCATCAGACTGGATCTCTGACCATCACAAACACCAGAATAACAGATATTGGACTTTATCAACTAAAGATCAACAGTGGCAGTAGCCGTCGTCGCCGGAGCACCGACAACGTGAAGAGTTTTGTTGTTACTGTCAGAGGTGAGTATAATTCATGACACATATCATTTGGCCATGTGAAAATACCCTTGCAGTGGAATATGAAGAAAGATGGTATTGTTTCCATCATTTTATTTTATTATTTTGATGACTTGCATCTGAAGCATTGGTACTTTTGACAACGCTGTATGAAACCGTGTTCTGTTCTACACTGAATCAGATTTGTATTTTACTCAAACCTTCTGATATCTCAGTGTTTGTTATAGGTCAGTCTGATATATTCACTCATGTCTGTTCCAGATTCAGGTGCATTTCCAGCTGGTGCTGTTGCTGGTGTTGTTGCTGTTGTTCTGCTGGTGGCTGCTGCAGCTGCTGCTGGTGTGATTTGCTATCGCCGCAGAAGCTCCAGAAAAGGCAAGTTTTTACCTACAGATACTGAAGTGAGAGGAAAATATAATTGTTGTTGTGAAAAATGTGTGTAACTGTGTGTGATTGTTTTCAAAGGAGACATGGAGGAAAACAACCAAGAGCCTCTGAGAAAGACCTACAGTGAGGTGAGATACTGTACTGTATTTTGTCTTTGTATTAACAATGAAATTGCATCACATTCAGCTCTCTGTGTGATTTCACCTGCACTGACAAAATCATCCTGATGGGAAATAAACATTTCCAACAGACTCTAATTCACTAATAAATGTCAGATGCGCTAATTTTCTGAGTTTCTGTTACTGGAAAATGCTGTTCCTTTCTCTGTTTACCTTCTGTGATTTGTCATTTTCTTACAGAAAGAGGAAGACAAAGATTTAATGACCTGAGAGGATTGTAACAGGTATCGCAACTTTTTTCCCATTAAATTAAATCATGGGAAAATGAGCTGAAACATGATGAAATGCTTTGCAGGCTTCATATTAATGATAAAGGACTTTTAACCTCTCATGAAAAATTAAACCAGCTGTTTCTGGAAACATAGACAAAGTGACATTGTACTTTGTGTCTCTTACTTATTTTGTTATGTGCAGGAATACATTTTATTTCTAAGTTAACTTTCTCTGCTAGTTTATACTTTCATTGCATTTAAAAAGTGTATTTGAGCTAGTGGTGCGCAGATCGAGGCTTCGCGAAGCAATGAAACAGTTGAAGCAAATGTGCCATATTGTTTCGAGGCTTCGAATCAAATCCGACACCCGTCTCAACCGGTGACACCTAGTGGTCACTTGCAAGTGTTGATCTGAAACAACCTTTACAACGAGCCATTAAAAAATGTGTGTGTTTTTTTTAATTATTATTATTGTGTTTTTCTAATATGTGAAGCTTGTAACCTGTAGGCTTCTCACTGTGCATAATGTTATTTTGGTCATGAAAAATGAATATTAATAAAAGAAATCAAGCCACAATGTCTCACTTTTTTTAGAGATTTTTATTCAAAAATATTAATTTCTCTGCTGTGGAAGGACTTAGTCTACTTCTTTTTTTTACAGATAATTTCTCCAGCCTTTGAAAAAATCCTCTCACAAAAACCCACGAGGTCAAGATGCGTTGACTTCACTTTTATACAGATGTGTAATTTGTGTGGTCTGTACCCGACCGTGTCAATCAAACGCTGATTCGGCAGATGCCACCTGTCGAAACACTTGTGAAACACTTCGAGGCTTCATTTAGCCGTAGTCACGTGACATGGGTGTTTTGAATCACGCTTCGGATCAGTGTTTCGAAACATCTGCGCTTCGGGATCTCACAAAGCTTCGGAATGTCTGTTTCGCGTCAGCCATCCCTAGTTTTAGGCAGCAGTTATAGACAAGTGGCAGCAGTTATAGACAAATATAGACAAGTGATACCACCACAACCACCAGAAATACTTAATTGTGTCTGCTTTACAATGAAACACAAGGTCATTGCAACCGATTCCCTGACATAATACATTCATTGCGACCCTTTTAACAGATGCATCATTTTAAGTTAGAACAACACTTAAACAGCAATAAACAATAACAATACAGCGCAATTATTAAGCTATGATCATCTAGCCCTCTATTAAACATGAAAAAATTATTTAATCATAGCTTACAGTAGTGCTGCTTTCTTAGTTTACACCGCTTGCGCGGGAATTTGTGTCAGAGCAACAATTAAAATGCAACTTTGTGAAATGGACTGTCCTAAATTATTGCTATGATAGCATCATATTAATACTAGAAAGCATATGTATTTGGCAAATATATTTTTTAAATAAACCATTATATTTCATAATTAAATCTATTTTTCACACTCATCTTGGGTGAGGGGGCGACGTGGCGCCGGCCCTGGCCCACAGCGCATATTGTAAGATAAAAAAAAAATGAAAAATAGAAAATTGTTTAGATTTAATTTATTCAAATAATCAATTTCTGAAGTCACAATTTAGCAAAATTAAATTAAAAAAAGGAAAGAAAATGGCAATTGTTCATTTATAAAGGACCATAAAAGGTTAATTTCTGGAATCTGGTGTATTGAGGTCATTTGGTGGTCAAAACAATGAATATATGTTGATATTTCATTTTATTCTTTATTGCCATCTATTTTACATCTCTCTTTTGTCTCAGTTATGTTGGAATTTCATTTTGTTTTATAATTATATGCAGGGAAACAACCCCACAAATACACAAACAGAAATATTTTTCACACTGATAAATCACTGTAGAATTGAAATGAAAACTGAATATTACCTGATAAACATTCATGATTTTACCTATAATTATGTATAATCATTTTCTATTTTTTAACGGTTTTGAATTAATTTTAAATCAATTTTTTAAATCATTTTCAAAGTATTTAAAGTCCTTGTTTTACTGTTGTGATTATTTTACTTTCTTAAGCACTTTGAATTACCATTGTGTATGAAATGTGCTATATAAACTTGCCTTGCCTTGCTTATATTGAAAAAGGTGTTACAAGAATAAAAACTATAGATTCAGAATTAGTCTGAATGACAGTTGAATAAAAACACATTTACAGTATTTGCAGAGATTTTAAGAACCACGGATGGTCTTAATGTACACAATACAAAAGTACATTATGAGGCAATGAAATGCTTTCACCGATGATGAATACTGACTAAAAGCATCAGCTCAACCATATATCTTATCCCTTCACTTAACCCTTGTATGGTGTTCAAGGTCTGTGGGACCCATTTTCACTTTTTGTCAAAAGAATAATGATACTATTGTTTTGTTCAAACTCAGAGTCATTGCCCTTGACTCATTTTCTGTGAAGAACATATATCGGAACAATTTTTAAATTTTTCAATGACCACTCTGCTTGGAAATTTTAGGTCCTGTGTACCTTCACTCTGCCCTTCTATTGTCTGGGCCTGCTATTATTATGGGTATGTGTGTTTATGTGTGTGTATGTGCATGTGTGTGAGAGAGAGTGTCTGTGAGAGTGTGAGTGTGAGTTTTATGTTTCTGCCTCTGCCATTCCCACACAAGGTTGTAGCACTTTAATTCATAAATGTGATCTAACAAAGGTAGAGGGCAAAAATCAACATATATGCTGTTTATATTGCTTGTAATTGGGATGAAATAAACATCTGTTGAGTATTTTAACATCATTTTTTTAATGTGTTCAGTTAAAAACCTAAGAAATGCAGCAGGTCCACCAGATCCACGAACACTGGCAGAGTAACAAAAATATGAACACCTCAAAAGGGTTAAATACAAATAATTTAGCAAAAAAAAAAAAAAAAAAACTCATGCATTTTAACAAAATGAATGAGAGACATAAGGTACAAAGTCACTTTCTACAACCCTCACGGTCCATTTCAAACACATAATTCACAACCATAAACCATAAAAATACTTGGTAAAATATGGTAAGCTTACATGTCATATTCTCGTCTTTAATCTTGTGTTTATTAGAAAGCAGATCAAGTATTCCTTTCACGAGTTCACACTTACAGATAATGAACAGAGTACAGGTTATGCATATTTGGGCGTGCTGTCCGGGGGAGAGGGCTCCGAGCTCGGTTATTACCCCGTGCGCTCCCCCCAAGTGTTCTTCCCTGTGCTGGGGTAGGAACGGGCTGAAGGTGAGGAGTCGATGTGGTGGAGGGACACTGAAAGAGATAATGAAGGTAAGGCTGCTTTGATTATTTATAGGGGTTTTGTTTGGGTTTATGGTGTTTTTGATTGTGATGGTGTTGTAGTGTTAATTATCTGCGCGAGCTCCTCCCGAAATTTGAGATAATGAAGGTAAGGCTGCTTTGATTACACCACATTCCATGTTCTTTACTCCACGTTCTGTTAGTCCTATTCTTTCCATGTCTATTGTCATATCCTTCCTCTCCATTTCATATTTCCTGCAAATATCAAACACATTTTCTGTGGTCTAAGGTATTTGGCCAGTGTCCACACAATCCATTTGGATGTTTCCCTGTTGCGTGTTTATTGTTTCAAATATTGTTGTTGTTTTGATCATCATAATTCTTTATTCTTTTCAAAAAGCTTAATTGGCTATTTTATAATTCTAATATTTTTACATTCATTTCCTAATTTTATAATTCTAATATTATATATTAATGCCTGAATGTGCTGGGGATCCAGATAGATACAACCTCATTGCCTTGTTTTATGTTCTTGAGTGGATAACTGATTCTTGGCCATATCTGACTTGAGACTATACACAGAGTGAGAAACAGAGTGAGTACAAAGCAAGAACCTGCATGAGAGACATATCTAATGATAGCCACTTCTCAGATCTGTGAGTCAAAGTGAAACTCCAACTGACTTCAACTGACACTTTAACTGGGATAGGCTATTCTCTGTTCACGAATATAGCCATATATGTTTATAACTACAGACTCAAATTGTGAAACTTGTGTATTAAATAAATTCAATGCACACAGACTGAAGTAGTTTAAGTCTTTGGTTCTTTTAATTGTGATGACTTTGGCTCACATTTAACAAAAAACCCACCAATTCATTATCTCAACAAATTAGATTACTTCCAATAAAAAAACAATTTTTAGTGAATTGTTGGCCTTCTGGAAAGTATGTTCATTTACTGTACATGTACTCAGTACTTGGTAGGGGGTCATTTTGCTTTAATTACTGCCTCAATTCGGCGTGGCATGGAGGTGATCAGTTTGTGGCATGCTGAGGTGGTTTGGAAGCCCAGGTTTCTTGACAGTGGCCTTCAGGTCATCTGCATTGTTTGGTCTCTTGTTTCTCATTTTCTTCTTGACAATCCAGCCCGCTAAATTAATAATATTATTACTATTATTATTATTTTCTAATTGTTTAAAAAAAAAACAAAAAAAAAAAAAAAAAAAAAACGCGCATGCACACAGATTTGAAGACAGCTGGTTTCGGGGCATTCGTAGTTTATGTTGTTTTGCTGCGAAGTGCGAATAAAAAGATGTCTCTTTCAAAATCGAAAAGGAAAGTGGATGAGGAACACAGACAGTTTCAAGAAAGATGGACGTTGCAGTATTTGTGGAGTTTAATGGAAATGCTACCTGTCTGATATGCAGTGAAAAGTCGCCGTTCTAAAGGAATATGATCTCAAGCGTCATTACTCGACTAAACATGGAGAACATTATGAGATGTACCAGGAAGACAAGAGAAAAAAGACGAGCCACGCAGTTGCAGAGAGAGCTAACGTCCCAGCAAAACCTTTTCCATAAAGCCAAAAAGGATGCTGATACTGCAGTTGAGGCAAGTTATGTGGTGAGTGAGTTGATCGCTAAAGCGGGAAAGCCATTCACAGAAGGGCAGTTTATAAAGGACTGCATGCAGAAAGTCGCTGATATTCTTTGTCCAGAAAAGAAAAACTTGTTCAACAATCTATCTTTGTCAGCAAAACACAGTGGCAGAGCGGATCAGCGAGTTATCGAGTGACATTTATGATCAGTTACGCAGCAAATCTAAAGTTTTCACTGCATATTCTGTGGCGCTTGACGAAAGCACAGACATAACCGACAGTGCTCAGTTAGCAATTTTCATCAGGGGTATTAATGACCAATTTGAAGTGACAGAAAAAGTTGCTGAGTTTGTGTCCAAATGCACAGCCGTACCACAGCCAAAGATATATATCAGCAGCTGTGTGATGCAATTGAGCGCGCTGGTTTGACGTGGAACAGGCTGGTCGGCATTACCACTGATGGGGCCCCATCTATGACAGGGGAAAAAAAAAAGAACTGGTAGCACTAGTACAAAGAAAGTTAGAAGAGGAAAATGCAGATGCAGCAGTTGTTCTGCACTGCATTATTCACCAACAGGCACTGTGCAGCAAATGCTTGAATTATGAACATGTCATGTCTGTTGTCCTGAAATGTATAAATTACATCAGGTCTAGGAGTTTACAGCATCGCCAGTTTCGGGCCTTTTTAGAAGAAATTGAGTCAACATATGGTGATGTACTTTATTTTATTGAGGTGCGCTGGCTCAGCAGGGGGAATGTCCTGAAGAGATGCTTTGAGTTATGTGCAGAGGTGAAGAGATTCATGGAAGATGGCAGAATGGATCTTCCTGAATTTGATGATCCTAAAGGTCATGGACCTTGCATTCTTAGTTGACATAACACAGGAGCTGAACGTGCTTAACCTGAAGCTCCAGGGCCCAGGTCAGCTCATCACAGCAGCCTATAAATGTGTGAAAGCCTTCCCCACAAAACTAAGATTGTGGAAGACTCAACATTCTGCAAAAAACCTCAGTCATTTCCCAACATGCAGATCTCTTGTGAAGGGGGGCACAGCATTCAGTGGTGATGAATATGTCTCTGCTATTGAAAACCTACTGCAGGAATTTGATCAGCGTTTTGCTGACGTCAAGACACATCGTGACACTTTCCAGCTGTTTGCTGACCCCTTCTCAGCTGATGTGGAGATCATGCCGGATATCTTTCTCTATCTTCCATTGTTCGGACAATCAATGTTTGTTCGTTCGATGCTGTGCTGATATAGATGATATTGCACACTTGACATGCACGTCTTCATGGTGTTTTTTGTGAGTTTGAAACATTTACATTGTGTTGTATAACATTTTGGTCAATTTAATTTTTAAAATAATTTATCTTTTTCCAGTGTTCTCTGAAAGACATACTGTATTTACTGTTTTGTATTTTAATAAAAGCATTTTCATTTGCATACTGAAAATAGTTAATGTTTACAACATAACTGCCTTTTTATATATATATATATATATATATATATATATATATATATATATATATTATATATATATATATATATATAAAACTAATTAGCAAAAGTTTATTTATTTTGTACATCATTTGCAACTGGTTTTTATCACTTAATTAGAAGCACCACAAATTTAAATTGTCATCTGTAATTGGGACTATTGAACAGATATTTAGAAGTTTATTTTAAAATGAAAAGTTGAAACTAAAAATAAATCTCTGTAAACACTTGCATTTTTACAACATTAGAAGTGTGTCCCATCAGATAATGAAAAGTTCGACACACACTTGTGGTCTTCATGCATGTTCACTTGTACACTTGGGACAAATACAGGAAATACATCAAATAAGTTAATCAAGTGGTCAAGTGCCATACGGCAAGTGTGGGTATTTGGACAGTGCAATAGTTTAAGAAACAACAAATGCTGTGCAAATTATAACAGCAGGAATGTTTCATAAAAGAGTAAAACTAACACAAATGTGTGCCTCCACCGCTTTTCTTTCTTCTCCATTTCTGAAGGAATACCTCTCCACAAACACAGGCTGACTGCTTCCTTTACGTCTTTTCAGATAAAAAAATTTAAGATGGAAAGATTATGATATAGAATTATATAAGGGATGTTAATTATGATCTGTGAGCTAAATATTTAAGATATAAATTGATATGAATGAACTGCAAGATGGAAAAAATAAGTTTTTTTACTTCAAATTTAATTTGTTACTATTGTTAAGTGTCGTTGTCACCATGATTTTACTACAAATACAACTTACATCTTTGAACCAGATAAGAATATAAAATTGATCCAAGATCTATGGCACGTCACATGACAGATAGCGTTTAATCACGCTAGTTAGCAGCTGTGTTCATTTAGTTAAACGCAATGAAACTCAAAGACAGCCTCGTATGACCGATATAATATAGCGAGTAAACATACGGCGCTAATCTGATTAATAAAGAAGACAGAATACATTTTATAACGGAGACATACAAAATGTGCAGTGTTCGGGGCGCCCAGGACAAGGGTTGAGAAACACTGGTGTAAGATAAGGGAGACATAAAAAATGTTCAGAGCGGGGCTTGTATTCATTAAATGGACCATCTCTTGTCACTTTTTCAGCAACAGTCCAAAAAGTTCAAGAAGCTTCCTTATGATTACATCATCAATGACTTCTAGGAATAAAACTCAATTCATATCATATATGACACAATACCAGCATCATTCTTTGGTTAGCCTAAAAAGGAAGTACTGTCCAAACCCAGTCATAGATTTATTCATAGACCCAGTCAAAAATTTAGTTTAGCCATTTTAGCCAATATTCCCATGGTTTCACAGACGAGGCTTAAGCCTAGTCCCAGACTAAAATGTCTGAGCTGTTTCAACTAAAAGGATCTTGCTCTGACTGATCTTGAGAAGAGATGATGCCAACCCCTCAGAGGACCTCAGATGATACCAACCCTGAAACAAACATACAGAACTACCAAATTTTGCTATAAAGTTTGATTGCATCATATAATAATTGCTGTTAATAAACAGTGTTCATCGTCTGTTTGTTTACGTCTTTAATTGATTTTTCCGTACATTCCATTTCTGCCATATGTTCATAAACTGACAATCACCACTGATAAGGTACTAAATATTGTAGAAACTTAATTTTCTGTAAAGTTGCTTTGCAACAATTGTATTGTAAAAAGCGCTATACAAATAAACTTGAATAGAATTGAAAATATATCTGTGTTTTTGAATTGTCTCAAGATGCACACAAGTAATGTTTCTTTTTCCGAAGGCACATTTAAATAATTACTACTAAAATGCCCTAATTCAGTGGTTCTCAAACCTCTCCATGAAGTACCCCCAGCACTGCACATTTTGTATGTGTCCCTATATCTGACACACCCACTTCAGGTCCTGCAGTCTCCACTAATGAGCTGATGAGTTGAATCAGGTGTGATAGATGAGGAGACATACAAAATCTGCTGGGCTGGGGGTACTTCATGGAGAGATTTGAGAACCACTGTCCTAATTGAACTGTGGTCTAATCTAACCCAGGGGTGCCCAAACTTGGTCCTGGAGGGCCGGTGTCCTGCAGAGTTTAGATAAAACCCCAATTAGACACACCTGAACCAGCTAATCAAGCTCTTAATAGGCATATGTTCGAAACTTCCGGCTGATGTGTTAAGGCAAGTTGGAAATTAACTCTGCAGGACACCGGCCCTCCAGGACCAAGTTTGGGCACCCCTGGTCTAACCAGGCCTTAGAGTCCTTCCTTCCAATACGCACTTATCATCTGCTATTCACACATAAATGGTTGTAAATACTGACCCATTATCATATTTTGAAAACTAGAGATAATCAACATTTTTAATCTTTTTTTTTCTCAGTGATCAAGAATTAATAAAGTTTGACAGCATTTCAGATGCTTTTTAGCTGTATACAAGTATAATTTGAACCTATCCATATTTCTTGATAAATTTCATCCAACCTTAAGTGCTATCACCAGAGATGATCTTAATGCTTCACAGCATATTTGTTATGCTTGTAATTAAATCACCACAATCTTTTGAAGCCACTTTTAGATGATGAATTACATACTTTATCCAGCAACTGTTTTGATCAATGTAAAATATATATTTGAGTAACAGCCAGCTTTCTAATTCTACCCCTACTAACCATCTTGTTACACTCTACTCCTTTTTTTACATTTATTGGTCACCAATTCATTGTACGTGGCCTGAATATTATTAAATATTTAATCAAATTTACTTATAATGTCTATGTTAACACATTGTAAAACATTTTAGTACTCGCATCATCATGCACCTCTTATGTTGACAGTGCTGAAATCACTACCTATTCCAAGTACACCATACTTAAAAATTAACTAGATCAATACATTTATTTCCATTCAAAGGAATAGAAACCAAACATTAGGCTTATTTGATTCCTTATCCTCTGGCTCCCTCTAGTGGGCAACATCAATATCAGAGCCTTTATCTTTTAAATTGAAATAGCTGACTGTTTAGAGCAGTAATTCTCAACTCCGGCCACAGAGGCCCACTTTCCTGCTTACTGTATTATCTGTAATTTCTCCTCTGTGTCTTTTTAATCAGAAGTTACAATGTAAGTATTCATGTATTATAACCAGTTAGAAAAATCTATAATTTACTTTGTCAGATTTTCATCCCAATGATGTTAATCTTGATTTCACTTTATTGTTACTTTGTATTCTGAGTAAATTTCATCTTCACAATGCCAGAACAATTCACAGTAATCACAATTTTAGAATGTTTTCCAGCAATATAAAGTCCCTATTTACTTCTTTTAAGAATGTCAAAGCCTTTGAACTCAAACGCTTTAATAATAATATATATAATATATATATATACACATATATATATATATATATATATATATATATATATATATATATATATATATAATATACAGTGGGTACGGAAAGTATTCAGACCCCCTTAAACTTTTTTACTCTTTGTTATATTGCAGCCATTGCTAAAATCATTTAAGTTATTTTTTTCCTCATTCATGTACACACAGCACCCCATATTGACAGAAAAAACACAGAATTGTTAACATTTTTGCACATTTATTTAAAAAAGAAAACCTGAAATATCACATGGTCCTAAGTATTCAGACCCTTTGCTGTGACACTCATATATTTAACTCAGGTGCTGTCCATTTCTGATGATCATCCTTGAGATGGTTCTACATCTTCATTTGAGTCCAGCTGTGTTTGATTATACTGATTGGACTTGATTAGGAAAGCCACACACCTGTCTATATAAGACCTTACAGCTCACAGTGCATGTCAGAGCAAATGAGAATCATGAGGTCAAAGGAACTGCCTGAAGAGCTCAGAGACAGAATTGTGGCAAGGCACAGATCTGGCCAAGGTTACAAAAAAAATTCTGCTGCACTTAAGGTTCCTAAGAGCACAGTGGCCTCCATAATCCTTAAATGGAAGATGCTTGGGACGACCCAGAACCCTTCCTAGAGTGCCCGTAATCCGCGGCCAATGTCAGAGCAAATGAGAATAATGGGGTTGGTGGGAGTGGTTGAGGAGATCAGAGAGATCACTGTGGCTGAGCTCCAGAGATGCAGTCGGGAGATGGGAGAATGTTGTGAAAGTAAAGTCAACCATCACTGCAGCCCTCCACCAGTCGGGGCTTTATGGCAGAGTGGCCCGACGGAAGCCTCTGCCTCAGTGCAACGACACATGAAAGCCCGCATGGAGTTTGCTAAAAAACACCTGAAGGACTCCAAGATGGTGAGAAATAAGATTCTCTGGTCCGATGAGACCAAGATAGAACTTTTTGGCCTTAATTCTAAGCAGTATGTGTGGAGGGAAAACCAGGCACTGCTCATCACCTGTACAATACAGTCCCACAGTGAAGCATGGTGGTGGCAGCATCATGCTGTGGGGGTGTTTTTCAGCTGCAGGGACAGGGACGGACTGGTTGGAATCGAAGGAAAGATGAATGCGGCCAAGTACAGGGATATCCTGGACGAAAACCTTCTCCAGAGTGTTCAGGACCCTCAGACTGGGCCAAAGGTTCACCTTCCAACACGGGGGGGGGGGGGGTGGACAATGACCCTAAGAACACAGCTAAAATAACGAAGGGAGTGGCTTCACAACAAACTCCGTGACTGTTCTTGAATGGCCCAGCCAGAGTCCCTGACTTAAACCCAATTGAGCATCTCTGGAGAGACCTGAAAATCAGGCGTCGTGTAAGGAGACGTACATGGAGACGACATATATATTCAGGCGTCGTGTAAGGTGACGTACATTGAGACGACGTATATATCAGGCGTCGTGTAAGGCGACGTACATGGAGATGACGTGTATATCAGGCGTCGTGTAAGGCGACGTACATTGAGACGACGTGTATATCAGGTGTCGTGTAAGGCGACGTACATGAAGACAACGTGTATATCAGGCGTCACCTTACATGATGCCTGATATATACGTCGTCTCAATGTATATGGTCGCCTTACACGACGCCTGATATATGCATCGTCTCCATGTACGTCACCTTACACGACACCTGATATACACGTTGTCTCAATGTACGTCGCCTTACACGACGCCTGATATATACGTCGTCTCAAGTATGTCGCCTTACACGACACCTGATATTACGTCGTCTCCATGTACGTCGCCTTACACGACACCTGAAATATACATCGTTCTCAATATACGTCGCCTTACAGGACGCCTGATACATATGTCGTCTCCATGTACGTCGCCTTATACGACGCCTAATATATACGTCGTCTCAATGTACGTCGCCTTACAGGACGCCTGATATATACGTCGTCTTGTAGAAGATTTTTTATTAATAAGATTTTTTATCAATCAAGTATAATCAAGGTGAATATTATTCCATTGTAATCCTATGGTTTTAGTATAGGAAGAAAGATGCCTACGTGGCCAGGATGTCCAGACCCAGATGAGAAACATCTGGGAAGAGGGTCTTTCTCCTTACCAGACCCAATAGGGGGCCCCTTCTCTCTGGGGGATCGAATTTTAAGCTAAGGAAAATTATGGAATATTGGGAACGCCCTGTATATGGTATATAAGGAGATACCACATAGCATTCTGGAGATCTTCTCGCAGAGAAACATCTCGGCTTCGGTTCTCTCTGAAATAAAGTCTATCTTCTGGAAACAAAACCCCAAGACTGAGTGTGATCCCTCAGATCCATGGCAGCAGACACGACACTACAGTATCCCTGTACGTCGCCTTACACGACGCCTGATATATACGTCGTCTCCATGTACGTCGCCTTACACGACGCCTGATATATACATCTATGGCAAGCCAAAGTAGTCAATAAAACGCCTGCTCAGGCGGCTGATTGCACACTGACACGTCAAAAGCGTGCGATTTTTAACAGCGAAACCCGCATCCTTGACGCGTGATTTGCCATAAAAACGCGCGTTCTTAGCGTTGCGCTTTGGGATTGCGGAAAAACGCGCGTCAGAAAACGCGCGTTTTGTTGTGAATCAAAAACGCGCGTCCTCGACGTGTGTGATGTCAAAAGCGTGGGATTTAACAGCGAAACGCACTTGACGCGTGGTCAAAAGGCGCGTATTTGATGTGCGTTTATCATAATAGAAATGGGCGTCGACTACGTGCGTTTTGAGTCGGACAAAACGCACGTTTTGAACGTGTAAACAGGTCACACCAAAACTGGCGGTTGGTGTAAACGTCTTCTTAAGTATCCAAACAGGCGAAAGGAACGTGCGCTCTCCTAGTGTTTTTAAGTATCCAAACAGGCGAAAGGAACGTGCGCTCTCCTAGTGTTTCCCCTGTAATGCTTTGTCCGCTATATATGGGGTATTACGGTAAGGCATTGCCGACGCATACATTTTTTTTCCACGGTCATAATGAGGTTAGGCTATGTTTATGTCGTTTAAACGACACATTTTAATTTATGTGGTTAAGCTTCATTAAAGAAATGGGTCTGATACACTCTCTATTATAGATCAGTGGTGTGGGCACAGTTACATGAAATGTTGTTTCATTTTAGCTGCTAGTTCTAACATTATCTCTGTAGCACCTTGATGACCACCACTACATAATAACTCGTGGGAATGTGATATTATGTCGTGGCCACCAGATCATTTTGTCGAGGTCGCACATCCTTATGTCATGTCCTCGAGATGTAATGTTGAGGGAATGACATTTTTCTCGTGGCCACGAATTTCATGGCGTAAACACAAACCTGTTAAATTTAACATATATTTCATTTTATTTCGGCTAAATAAAAGACCATAATTATATGTTACAATAGTGTTCCGTTGGGGAATTAATCATCCCTGTAGTAATGTCACGTTTTGTAAATGAAAACACAACACCCTCATTTATCATTTATCATTTATCTGACAATTAAGCCAAGAAAGTTTTTGGACTTTATGATTGTATGTATGTCCATGCATGATGATAAATGACCATTGTTGTGCTTTCATTTACAAATTAAACTACGTGAATGATTAATTCATCAGCGAAACCCTATAATATTTACAATTATGGTCTATTAATTAGCCGAAATAAAATAAAATATATGTTACATTTAAAATCCATTGCAGCAAAAATTCCAGTCAGCATAATCAAAGCTTGATTTGCATGTCGACCATTTACAGTAGGCTATTGTTTACAAAAGTATTCAAAACGTTATGGGGCGCCGTTTGTAAAATAAAATGTGTAAGAAAAAACTGGTCAGATTTAACTACAAAACAAATACATTTGGTGCAAGATTTACTAAAAATAAGCTTTATGCAATATTTTATTACTTTAAAAATATTTTTTAATAATTGAATTAATATATATATATATATTAAATTTTTTACTATATGACTATTACAATAAAGTATTAAAGGTAAATCTAAATGTTTTATCTAAATCTAAATCTTTATTTTAAATCTAAATGTTATATATATATATATATATATATATATATATATAACATTTAGAAATATGATTAACATTTATGATTGGGACTTAACATTTTTTAAAATGAAGATTTAGATTGTTAGATAAAACATTTAGATTTACCTTTAATACTTTATTGTAATATAGTCATATAACAAATACAAAAAAAATTAAATTATTAAATTAAAATATTTAAAATATTTAAGTAATATTTAAGTAAAAGTATTTAAGTAATCCAACAGACAATGACCCTAAGAACACAGCGCTAAATAACGAAGGAGTGGCTTCACACAACTCCGTGACGGTTCCTGAATGGCCCAGCCAGAGCCTGACTTAAACCCAATTGAGATCTCTGGAGAGACCTGAAAATCAGGCGTCGGGTAAGGAGACGTACATGGAGACGACATATATATCAGGCGTCGTGTAAGGCGACGTACATTGAGACGACGTATATATCAGGCGTCGTGTAAGGCGACGTACATGGAGATGACGTGTATATCAGGCGTCGTGTAAGGCGACGTACATTGAGACGACGTGTATATCAGGTGTCGTGTAAGGCGAGTACATGAAGACAACGTGTATATCAGGCGTCACTTCATGATGCCTGATATATACGTCGTCTCAATGTATGTCGCCTTACACGACGCCTGATATATGCATCGTCTCCATGTACGTCACCTTACACGACACCTGATATACACTTTGTCTCAAATGTACGTCGCCTTACACGCCGCGCCTGATATTAACGTCGTCTCAATGTATGTC
>NW_024879380.1:109538-110092 GCF_018340385.1 Cyprinus carpio
ATTATGAACTGAATTCACGAATTCCGTGGAATAGAGTGATGGTGTGACAACATTACAGATAATTAGTTCAGACGGGAAGAACCTCTCGCTTGTTTCATATGAATTACATAGGGCTAAACATAAAATTAATATTATTATTTTTCTATTTAAATTGTTTATTTTAAAAGTAGACATGCCCTTTTATAGACATGGTTGGTCTGTGATGCATGAGCCTGGTTCATTTCTGACGTTTTAGAAAGAAGTTCATGTAGACCGAGATGACAGAAAGCACATCCTGTTGAGTTTTGTAAGGTTTTCATGTTGTTGAGGGTGTCTTCCGACCAAAACTGACGGAGCTGAAGCTCTTTCCTCTGTTATCGGGATGGAGAGTGTGGATCGTGATCCGCCGATCGGAGAAGTGCAGCAGACTCTACAATATATAGCCTAGCTACTGCTGCTGTTGCTGTAATAGCAAATGAAAACATGTTACCTTTGAGGTTTTTCTTAAACATGCATAGAATAAAATTAGTAGGCTAAAAATCAGTAGACTAGCCTATCATATTTCATGTCGTTGT
>NW_024879380.1:111635-120663 GCF_018340385.1 Cyprinus carpio
CAGCACACCGGTAGAAATAAAAGGTTCCTTCCTCGATTTGCTTTTCACTTTAAAAATATTAGGAGCAGCATATTGTCCTGAAATAAAGGGAGAAAATTGAATATAGTAAAGAAAGGCAAGTTTCATAAAAATTGAAATGGCACACAGACACCTTATTGCAGTGTCATTTATCAACGGCATTACAGATGATAATGTAAACAATATGTCATGTATATAAATTAAAACAATAACTGATACAAATCATTTTCATTTCCTTTCTCATACTCTGATGATATAAGATAAATTTTTCAAAAATTATTTAAGTCATAATTCATTTTTCTATCTAAAGGCCTCTGATCCGCCCACTGTGGATATAACCCAATTAATTTACTAAAGGTAGTAGGTGTTCGCTGTTAGCCTAAAAATCAGTTTAAATTTAACAAACATCATTTCACAGACATGACGAGTTACAGACTAATGTTTGTTTTTTTTTTTCTTCTGTGCTTCTAATGAAGGCACAGCATTGTTTAGCTTTTTACTTCACCATACGATGTCCTACACCAACTACCCACACAGTTTCTCTCTCATGTATGTCTATGAAAGACAATAAACCAATCAGAGTAGGTATGGGGCGATCTGCAGGCTGCAGCCGGGTGCTTCTCTTGTGTGGGGGTGGATTCAGATTGTGAGATTGTGCATTCTTACTCATTCTGTATATACAGCTTTAGTGTCACATGCATTCAGTGGATCACATGTATTTTCTGCAGGGAAAAACACTGTGGCGTTTTGTGGGTTTGCAGACTGTTACATTTCCATGTTTTTATAGTAGGCTAATGCGGTCTGAAAAGATATAGTTTGCAGAAGATAATGTTGAAATGTTTTTTCCACTGTGGGGACAGTTCTCCTCCCCTGAGGCAGATGACACGGATGTTGTAAACCTGTTTGTTTGCTTTCTCTTTCAATATAGGCTATGCATATTCAGTAGGCTTGTGTTGTTTTATTTTTAAACCTCTGAAATAACGATTATTGACATTTTATTTAGATAATCGTTCGTGTTTTTATTATGCGAATTATTTAGATACTGAATATCAAAATTTTGGGGGGGGGGGGGGGGGGGCGGGGGGGGGGTTTTTTTTTTTTCTTTTTGAAGGCAAGAAGAAAAAACCAGAATACATCAACGCAACGGAGCGCACTATTTGAATGAACTCTTACAGACACGTTAGTTGAAACAATGGGATGCTGTTTTGTGCTCGCTCTGTTTGTTTTGCTCGTTGGTGGTAAGACATACATTTTATTTTGTATATTCAACATTTTACATTTACAGTTTCATTTCATCAACTCCTAAAATATTGTATTGTGTCCATCTTGTATTGTCGCTGTTTTAAATAATTATTTAGTATATTTTAAGAATATAAAGTAGCACGATTTTCCTTCTATGTTCTATGTTTTTGGACGACATTTATTGATTAGTTTTCTTTCCTTCCTGTGAAATGGCGACTGACTTCAAGCGTAAATAAAAAAACTGAGTTTGCCTGGTGACAACAGTACGTCGCTGTCGGCACCAGGGCTCGGTTTCAAGAGGTAGACTTATTATACTAAAGCAAAGAATCAATAATTCAGCCCTCTGTCCTGGATGTCCTATGGGTGGAGTAAAGTTGAGTAGGGTAGGTGTAGTTTATCATATATGCTTTGTATCTTGCCAGTTACTAAAACTAACCATTAGGTGTGCAGTAGTGGTTACACTTACCAGGGGAGCACAAGCGGTCCTCGCTGCAGCCTGCAAGAGTGTGTGTGTGTGTGTGTGTGTGTGTGTGTGTGTGCGTGCGTGCGTGCAGTGCCGCTGCTGGCCAAATGGGTGCCCTAAGCAGGATTGAGTACTTCATGTATTTAACATGAAGGTGTTTCCTAGTGTTTCTTACATCCAGAATTATAATTGTAAGTAGCAGACTTTGATAAAGTTTGAAATCGCGGGTGTGCCCCTTTGTGCCTCCACTGCGCGATTGTGCTGTTGGGAATTATTGTGCTGCCTTTACTCGTTTTTCCCACCGTGTCCGATACTGAAATCAGTGCGACATACTTTGCAAAAAGCGTGGGAATTGTCGATGCTGCTTCGTGATAAGAAATTCCTCCGACTAGCTGTTGTTATATTTGCAGCTATATTTAGTTTTTTTCGCCACCACCTGAGATTTCTAATGCCCTTTTTAGTGACGCTTGATTCAAATTCCCCCGTCTACCTGCGCAGATATCAACTGCGCAACAGAGCTGTAGGTTGCCAGGTTGAGGTCACAAATGGGTTCAGAATTGTATGATGTATCTATTGTGTGAGTAGGATGCGTTTCATACAAGATCTGGCCAAATCGGACAACCTTGGAATAAGCTTATTAAGTGATTCTTCTATAGTAGAACCGAGGTAGGGCCATCCAAATGACGCGGAGAGTTTACCAGGAGAAATAACAAAACGGGTGGAGCGAGGGGGGCGGGCGATGGGTGTGAAAAAAGGGGGGAGCCTCCCGGGAAAAAAGGAGTGTCTTAGGTGTGACAGGTATGGTGTGGTGTGGATTACGAATTGTTGCAGAGATTGTGTTTGCTGGCTCGCTTCCGGGCACGTCCTGAAAAAATAGAAAGATCAGTTATGTTCCACCAGGAGTATGGTGATGGACTCAGGCAAACACACCCAGAGTCACAAGGAAAGTGTTTAAACCCCTTACCGCTGTGACATAGACGGGGATATGATTGTGAAGGGAGAACTTGTTAACAAAGATTTTACACGGTTTACCTGCAAAAGTGGCGACCTTGATGAGAGTCAGATGCATGTAAATTGCACTGCTCATTCACCATGGCAAGCCCTCACAATTATAGGAGATGGTTAACATCGCTTATGTTTGAACAGTCCAACGATAAAGGCATAGGTCCAATCTGACGTGTAACTATGTGAGAAGCTTGACTCACACTGCTCGCCACAAAAAAGACTTTGAAAGGTATGATTTTCGTAACGTCTGCAAAGCAACAGGGAGAGACTTATGACTGTTTCTTAATGGATTTATGTTTGAAAGCAAGCAATTTCGGAAAGTTGCAAGATTCAAATGATTCGTGACAAAATTGTGTGGCATCAATGATAAAAAAAGTGGAGGAGAGCTTTTGAGAGAGCAGAGGGCTAGCTTTGACGAAGATGTTGCCAGTGTGAATAGCTCTTCAGCATGTAGAAACTTTTTTATGACGAACCGCAAAGATGATTGGAATGGGAGCAGTCTCAACTGTCGCAGCTAAGTCACAGAGAAGAATATGAGGTAAAGTGGAAACAACAAAAGGAGAAAGAACTGTTTCAACTGTACGAGATGGGCGAAACACTCGCTGAAGTCGTGCCCCAGCCTATGGCAAAATCTGTGCAAATGTAAAAAGGGCAGAGTCATTTTGCCAAGCACTGCTTTTCAAATGGAGACGGAGAGTCAAAAAGGCGCTCCATGAAGAAGAAACAGATGTGAACACCTAGATATGGTGGAAAAGAATAGTCATAATAACAATAATGGTGTGTGAAACACAGAAAACAATGTGGGGAAATAGTGAACTGTTTTTGAAATTTTGGAAGGGTGTTGGGCAGAATTCCATTCACCTACAAAATAAGTTGAAAAAAAAATGAATAGCAGTAGTCACATGCCCCTAAGACGGGTTCCAGCAACCTCTTCGTGAAAGTGAGGCAAGAGCCTGGAAAAAAAAAAAAGCAACAGAATGAATAAGTGGGAGTCTCGAAAAAGAAAAAAAAAACCCCCCCCCCCCCCCCCCCCCCACTGGAAGAGCCTACAGGAGTGGGGCAATTCGGGTGTGGGGTGTGCTTGAAAAAAGAAATGGGATGTACCGTGTTTGTATGGATTCCCAAGGACTTAAATGCCAACATTCAAAGAGAACATTATCAAATCCCACATGAGAGAAATCATAAGTGAGATGGCCAGGGCAAAGTTCTTTTACAAAGCATGGAGTGCATATCAGGGGCTTTTGGAAATGAAATTACATAAGGACAGCACAAAGTATTGCACATATAACACACCATCTGCTCGAACTCTTTGCGGATGCCTTCAGAACGCTTTCAGCTCCCGAACGTATGTAAAGAGCCCCAATGGAACACATAAGTGAAGGCATCGAGGGTGTGCACTGTTTGAGGTGGTAATGACTGTATTTGGGGAGCCACAAAAGAACAGCACAACAAAAGAGGCCCTGTATGTCAGCGGATACGGTAATAGGGGGTGACATTGAATAGACAAATTGTAAGTTGGAGCAAAGGAAATAAGGAAACATAGGAGCCAAGGCTGTCAGAAGGGAGTGTAGAACAAAATGAAGAAGTAATTACAGGCTATGCGGACTGGGGATATGACGGACATGTCGGGATGGACGAAATTAAAAGTCTATTGTGTTCTATTCTGCCTTGATACATTATTTTGTTGTGACGCAGAAATACATTGTTTATGGCAATGATTTTACTATTTTAATGGACCTCATGTTGATGCGGAACAAACGGTTGTCAGTTTTCAAAGCATTTTTAAGTCGTTTGAAAACACAAAACAACAGAGTATAGGCACGCAATGCTCTGTTCTGTGTGAGAGAGGAGTGCTTGAATCAGACGGATCAGATGTAATAGACTTGTGAGCATTTTTGACCACTTATTGGCTGTGAACGATTGCAAAACCACTTATATCGGTACAACTGACGGCTTTGCAAGCACGACTCCTAAAAACAGTCATTTAGGTTCTCAAGGGGAGCGTAAACAGTGGTGCGAGGAGAAAAGCCACATGTGGAAACAGTATATGGATCCGGACAAAACAGGCAGGTCAAAAGTTTGGAAACTACTATTTTTACTGTTTTTGAAAGAAAGTTCTTCTGCTCATCAAGCCTGCATTATTTGATCAAAAATACAGAAAAAAAATGACTATGGTGATATATTATTACAATTTAAAATAATTGTTTTTAATTATATACTTTAAATTATCATTTAGTTCTGTGATGCAAAGCTAGAATTTGTTAGGATCTTATCACCTGATCCTTTAGAAATCATTATATTATGATGATTCTTTCCAAAGTTGGAACAGGTTGCTGCTTAATCTTTTTTCAGAACATGTGATAATTTTTAGGATAACTTTAATACAAAAGTAAAAAAAAAAAAAAAGAAGAAAGAAGCTTGTTTTTAAAATATAAACTTTTGTAATAACAATTCCACTAATGGTCAGTAATTGGGGTCAGTCATTTGTGGCTTGCTTTTTTTCATAAAATCAATATTTGATTCAGGAAGGAGTGTTAAATGCATAAACAGTGATAGTAAAGAAAATATATATTAGAATATATATTATTAGAATTTTTTTTTTTTTAATTAAAAGCAGTTCGTTTTACTTTTAGTCATCAAATTATTAGACAGCCGAATTGTTTCAACCATCATAATAAATCAGACTATTAGAGATTTTAAATGAGCATGTGATAGGACTGGAGTGACATGTGCCACTGAAGACTGGAGTATGATGCTGAAAAATTCAGCTTGCATAACAGGAATCTATATTTTTGTCAAGTTATTAATAGCAAACAAACTATTATTTTCAGTTGAATAATATTTCACAATATTACTGTTTTTCTGTCTTTTGATTCAAAATAAATGCAGGCTTGCTGAGCAGAAGAGACTCTCAAAACATTTAAATAGTAATGGTTTTCCAACTTTTGACCTGTAATGTAAGGGGAAGCTATCCAATATTGTCCTGTCTCAATCAATGACAGTTAGAGAAAATCTCTCACTGCTCTTGACTAAAATCACTTTTCGTAACTAGACTAAGAAGAAACTAAATAAGACAGAAAGCTGCAATAAAAGTAATGGGGAAGACCAAAGCTATCATACCAAAACTTATCTTTAAAAACAGTGTACTTGAGAGAACTAAACATGACAAAGGGCGAGTCAGTGGGACAGCTGATCATGAACCAAAATGGGTACGGTTGAAGACTTTCCGTACCTCAGAGACTGGGCTAACATGCTTATGGACCACAAGAGAACAAAGATATCTCCACAGATGCATCCAAAGATGGACTGGGTGCAGTTCTATTGCAGGCGGAGTTCGACAATTGGAGCCAGTTGCATATGCTCAAGAACAATGATTCTGTCGCAATGTCGATTACGCCCGATAGAAAATACAATGCTTGGGCTTGGTGTGTGCCCGTGGAAAAGATTTCATAGGTGTCGGTGGCGGTTACAGACCTTGTGGCCAGAGACGGTCACAAGCCAAATTGCTACACTTATAAAGAAAAAGAAACGGGATTCAGGAATGTCTCGCAAGAATGGCCGCGGCGATAACTCGAAGGGGCGTGCCGAGGTATGAGCCGATGGAGCGGGTTTAATAGCGACGGAAAGCATACACCCAAAGCTCTGAGCAGGAGGCTTAGTCCAGACGGCTGGCACGGAAAACATGCGGTTAGAAAGCCAGACACAGACCAATGAGGAGATGAATCCATCAGTGTAATATGTTAGCTTAAAACTTTTCCGGTCACAGACACAAACGCATACAGAAGGCCAGAAGTTGCAGGGTGGAAGCACTGAGAGAGAAAGACAGAACAGAGCATCCACAGCGGGTAGTATGCTAGCAATAGGGCATGGGCCTTGCTACAAAGATAGGACAAAGACAACCACAGATAATTGTGCAGAGGGGTAGAAGGTTGTCACCAGGGAACTTTCACACTATATATCTGCGATTCGACTGCGATCAAAAAAGCAGAGACAACGCCCCAATGACAGATAAAAACGGAGACAGTAGTAGAGGGAGCCTTTATGTGCACCTGTGAGGGTGGATGGGATTATCTCGGCCAAGGATTAGTGCGCACGTAACACAGGATTTAGACACGACCTTTGTGACGAAATAGGAGCCTGTTGGGTACATATGAAAAAGTTTAGTCTCTCTTTGTAGTTTGGATCAATGAACAAATGGGGGCAAAAACAAAAGTTGTTAAGTGAGTGGGAGAGAACCCTAATCTCCACACCATTTGCTTGTAGTGAGCAGCCTCTCCATTTTTTTCTAGAAACTAGCATGCAATATTTACTAGTTAAAAAAAGCATTAATAGCATTAATAGAGACTAATTAGCCCGTTGTTTCGTAGCTCGCGTCGTGTAGTTGCGCCCTCACGCTACACTTAACAATTTTGTGTATTGTGTTTACAGGGGTGTTGGGTGCTGTGACGGTGTTCGTATAATGGAGGAGAGCAGTCACTCTCAAAGCCAAGCTGATATAATAAAAAAAGAGCATGACAAGTTGCTTGTCATATAAAGAGGTAGGGCAATAAAAATTACAGGAGTTTACCAGGAGAAATAACAAAACGGGAGGGGGGCGGGAGATGGGTGTGAAAAACGGGAGACTCCCGGGAAAAAAGGGAGTGTTGACAGGTATGGTGTGTGTGGATTACGAAGCAGAAGTTTAGTTGTGTTGCGGCTGCTCCTGTTCCCGTCCTGAAAAAATAGAAAGATCAGTTTGTTACAAAACTTTCTTTAGCACCAGGAGTGGTGATGACCAACACCCAGAGTCATCAAGGAAAGTGTTAAACCGCCTTACGCTGTGAACTAGACGGGGAATATTGATTTTGAATGGAGAACTTTTAAACAAGGATTTACACTTTACCTGCAAACAGTGGGCCTTGATGAAGCATCAGATGCATGTAAAATTGCACTGCTACTCACCATGGCAAGACCTCAATCTATAGAGATGTTTAACATGCTCATGTTTGAACAGTCCAAAGATAAAGGCAATATGCCAATATGACGTGGTAATTGAGAAGCTTGACTCACACTGCTCGCCAAAAAAGACTTTTGAAAGGTATGTTTTTCGTTAACGTCTGCAGCAACAGGGAGAGACTCTTAATAGATTTAATGTTGAAAGCAAGCAATTTTGGAAAGTTGCAAGATTCAATGATTCGTGACAAAATTGTGTTTGGCATCAATGATAAAAAAAAAGTGAGGGAGAGGCTTTTGAGAGAGACAGAGCTTAGCTTGAATGAAGCTGTCATGCCAGTGTGATAGCTCTTCAGCATGCTAGAAACCGCATTTTTATGAAACCGCAAAGATGAGTGGAACTGACAGCTCAACTGTAGCTGCAGTAACAGAGAAGAATGAGTAAAGTGAAACAACAAAAGGAGAAAGAACTGTTTAACTGTAAGAGATGTGGCAGAAAACACTCGCTGAAATAGTGCCCAGCCTATGGCAAAATCTGTGCCAAATGTAAAGGGCAGAGTCATTTTGCCAAGCAATGCTTTTCCAAATGGAGACGGAGTCAAAAGGCGCATGAAGAAACAGATGTGAACACCTAGATCTGGTGAAAAGAATAATCATAATAAATAATGGTGAAACACAGAACAATGTGGGAAATATAGTGAAATAGTTTTCTGAAATTTTGGAAGGGTTTTGGAGAATTACCATTCACCTACAAAATAAGTTGAAAAAAGATGCATAGCCAGTAGTCCATGCCCCAAGACGGGTTCCAGCACCTCTTCGTGAAAAGCTGAGGCAAGAGCTGGAAAGAATGACATCAGTGGGAGTCATAGAAAAAGTGGAAGAGCCTACAGAGTGGGTCAATTCGGTGGTGTGCTTGAAAAAAGCAAATGGTGATGTACGTGTTTGTATGGATCCAAAGGACTTAAATGCCAACATTCAAAGAGAACATTATCAAATCCCAACATGAGAAGAAATCATAAGTGAGATGGCAGGTGCAAAGTTCTTTACAAAGCTGGATGCATCTCGGGGCTTTTGGAAGCTGAAATTACATAAGGACTAGGGATGGGAAGATTAACCGATATGTATCGATACGCGGTCATGCGCGTGCACGATGCGAGTGCATCGGTAGAGCAGCAGAGGATGAATTAAATTTTGGAAGCAAATCGAGATGCATCGGTTTTTGCGAGACGCATCGGTTTTTCCGAGATACAGCTCATCCTTTTAATACAGAATGTATTTCTTTATTTATTAACAAGTGTTGTCAACCGACCTACATAAAGTAGGCCTAAGCAACGGACTTGCGGATGTGTGTACTGCACACTACAACTC
>NW_024879380.1:120913-133369 GCF_018340385.1 Cyprinus carpio
TATATCGTTAATATATCGGATCGGATACTTTGTATCGAGATGCTTATTGGATCGGCATTATACCTTAGATGCCCAACCCTAATAAGGACAGCACAAAGTATTGCACATTTAACACACCCATCGGTCGATACTCCTTCTTGAGGATGCCGTTCGGAATTTTTTCAGCTCCCAAAGTATTTCACAGAGCCATGGAACACATAAGTGAATGCATCGAGGATGTGGATGTTTATGTGGATGACATTGTATTGTGGGGATCCACAAAAGAACAGCACAACAAAAGGCTCATGTATGTCATCGAGTACGGAAGTATGGGCTGAATTTGAATAAGGACAAATGTCAGTTTAGAGGAAAGGAAATAAAGTTTCTAGGAGACACGCTGTCAGAAGGGAGTGTAGAACAATATAAGAGTAAATTACAGGCTAGAGCTGGACGTTATGACGACATGTCGGATGGCCAAAATTAAAAGTCTATTGTTTCATATTATGCTCTATCATTTATTTTGTGGTGCCGCAAAATACATTGTTTATGGCAATACTTTTTAATCATTTAAATGACGGCAGTCTTACATGATGCATTATACGGGGATGCAGGCAGAAACGTGAATAACAGGATGCATGCTCACATCACGTTGCTGTGAAAACTTTGTCTTTGCAAGCATTTTTAAGGTATTGTAAAGATTTCATAGGTGTACGGGTTTATAACATTTGTGGCAGAGACGGATCACAAACCATTAATTGCTACCACAAAAATAACCTGAATCAAATGTCTCCAAGAATTCAGCAGCTGATAATATGACTGCAGTATGACATGGAGCTGGTTTATACTCAAGGAAAGTACATAGCTCTGGCAGATGCTCTGTCCAGAGCTGCAATACAGGGTGGAAAACATGCTGAAAGCTCCACAGACACTATGGTGAATCATCATGTGAAAATGTTAGAACATATTCACATTGCTGTGATTCACTATCGCCGCAGGAGCTCCAGAAATAGTGAGTATTACATGAAGAAACTATAGTGAGAGTGTAACATCATGTGCTTTATGCAAAATTATTATTTGGTTCTCTGGAATACTTGACTTTGATTGGTCTTTTTTTGCTTCAAATTAAAGTATGTCATGTTGTAATTCATATGTATGTACTTTGTCTGTATGCATGTGCTTTAGAAGACATTTGTTCTGTAAAATCTTTATGGAGAAAATGAATGGGACAAATACTTCCAAAACAAAAATTACTCTTGTCACTGTTTTTGCTGTGTTATATTTATTTATGCATGAGAAATATTATAAAAAAATAAATAAATGAATAAATAAATAAATAAATAAAAAACATTTAATTCATCGCCAAACCATAACAGATCAACGACAGTTACCTTGCCCATTTTAACATGAATGAATATCGTCCACCAGCACCAGCACCAGGCAGAGCATTTTCACTTTGCGATAGCTCTGTCACCAGGAGAACGATCATCACCAGGCCCTCGTCGCATCGCATGAGCTGGCGCTTTCTGCTGAGGTTGGTTTTCAGCCCAGATTGGGAACGAGTATCTAAGCTTCTGTCCGTCAACAGGCAGGCCCACAATGCATAGTTCTCCCACCATACCATCACCTTCCAGCTGATGTTTTACTGATTCTGCTTTGTCATAACATGCTTTATTTTCTTAACTCTCGAGCTTTCATTATACGATGATTTGAAGACTTTCTGACATTGTTGGTTCGATTTTGCTCAGCCTGCTAATGCAAGCATCGCCTGCCGCTGCCTTTGTGAGCCTGTACTCTATTACAGTTTACCTACCTATGGATTCTTCTGAAAACACTTCGGTGCTTGTCCCACCATAGATCAAGAGATTCTTCACACTTAAAATCATTCGCACTTTCTCTTTTTCAGCTCTTTTAAATGTCTCTGTTCATCAAGCCGTCACCACAAGGTCGTCATTTCGCTGTCAGTGTAAGCAAGCATCCAATTTCTGCACACCCTGGTGTGCTAAGAGAATTGTTAAAGTATTCATAATTTTGATTTTACACGGTCGTATCCACTTGAATATGTTGGTTTATTTTATTTATAAGATCCTTCCAAAGTCGAAACTTCTAAGTCTGGATCTAGATTTCCTCGTGCTATTCGTTTCCAAGATTCATGTTCTCAAAAATGCCTTGAAAAAGCCTCTTAGCTCCCTCGAACTTTTAATTTAGAAAATAAATCAATTAGTGATACAAACATGTCAGAAGAGAATTCCAAATGCCCAGAAGAAACAGTCTCTCGTGAACGAAAACCTACAGAAAAGGGCAAACAAATGCGTGAAGAGGAAGCTAAAAGGCACCTAAAGGCATTTTTGAGAGCTTATGAATCTTGGAAGCAGATAGCACGAGAATCTAGATCCAGGCTTAAGAGATTCTGTTTGAAGGAGGATCTTGATAAAATAAACCAACATATTCAGAGTGGATACGACCATGTAAATCAAAATTATGAGCCACTTCAACGCAATTCTCTTAGCACACCAGAGACTGACAACAGAAATATGTGACCTTGTGAGTAAACGGCTTGATGTAAGTCTAGTTCAAGAGACATTTAAAAAGGAAGCTGAAAAAGAAAGAGTGCGAATGATTTTAAGTCGTGAAGAATATGAATCTGTCTTTGGTGGGACAAGCACTGAAAGTGTTATCGTGAAGAATCCATAAAATTAGATAACCTGTCATACAAGCTCTAAAGCTTCCAGCAAGCCAGCAGATAAAGCCAGATCTTGCAGCCAACAAAACAGGCAAAGTCTAGTTGAAGCAGATACATGTTCAACAGGCCAAACTTATTAAGCTGGAAAGTGAATGGAAACTCCATGAGCTTCAAATAAGAGTAGAAATGAAGCAGAAACAAGCGTAGAAGTGGAGTTGAAGTTAGAAGAAGAGAAAAAACAAAGCTAAAAAATGCTGCAAGCAAGTGTGGATGTGAGATGGCTGCAGTCCGAGTTAGAACATACAACAAACTGGAAGGTGATGGGGAATATGGTGAAGAACTCCAATACAGCTTCTGCTGTCGGAACTAATTCTGCTATATATTCAAACAGACAACCAGATACCGGGAGTCTCACTGTTCCAATCACAAACTATCATCTCAGAGAGTGCAATAGCCAACCTTAGTTGAAGCACTCAGCTCATTAAGCCCAAATCGGGCCTGCTCGTTCCTGGAACCAAACGCGTTTACTGGCGCGATCCTTGAAATTTGTTGACTTTTCATGTCGCGTTCACAACTCTCAATTGACAGGAAACCCATTCTTAGTGAAAAATGTTTACCTGAAAAAGCTACCTCAGGAGAAGCACGGAAGTCTGTGGAAGGATTCTTTACCAGAGCTTCCAAGGGATGGCATGAAGGTGCTGGGCAGTTTTAAAGGACAGGTACCGAAATCCATTCATTGTGCAGAAAGCGCTTTTCTAGATAAGCTGCTGATGAAATGGCCTAAAATTAGTCCTAGTGATTCTCTGGCACTGGGAGAGATTTTGCAGACTTTTTTAAGAGCTGTGTAGAAGCTATGCCCCATGTCAAGGATTGTCTATTTTAAAACATCGTGAAGAAAATCATAAGCTTTTGGAAAAAATTACCAGACTGGATTGTTAGCAAATGGAGCCGAATTGTAGTAAAGGAGCATGTTTGATGCATCTGGAGAATATCAATTTTGAACACTACTACTAAGTTTGTGCTAAGAGGAAGCCCGTATAGCCTGTAATCCCATCACTTCTTCTTCTAGCAGGCTCTGGCTCAGTAGATGAAAAGGTTCCCCAAGAGGGCAAGGCCCTCAGTACAGTGCGACAAGATATCATGCATTTAGATCCAGTTTGTCTCCTTCAAGCCAAGCTGCCATGTATTTGTAACGATGAGCTGCACGGCGTGCTAAGTGCCCAGTCTTTGCTGCCAAGTCTATGGGAGATAAAAAGGTGTTCATACATCAAAATTATTTATGTTTTGATGTCTGAATAAGGACATATAACTAAAGATTGTGTAACCGCATGTCTGTGGAGGTGCAGCCGGCGCCATCCAAACCTGTTTACATGAAGAGAGAGAGAAGAGATCCGTGAAACAAAGAGAAGTTCCACTTGGATTTCAGAGAAGGACAAGAAAATCAGCAAGTCCGCAAAGTTTTGTCCCATGTAGTAACTCAGAATACTTCTGCTACCTCAAGTATTGTTCCGGTTTTCTTGTCTATGAAAGAACCTCAGAAGGAAATTCTTACCTATGCTCTTCTTGACACACAGAGTGATTCATCTTTTGTCTTGGAAGACCTTGTCAGAGAGCTGGATGTGGTTTCTCAACCATTACAGTTGAAGCTTAGTACAATGACTGCTGTAGATACTGTTATAGCCAGTCAAAGTGTGTGTGGTTTGCTAGTTCGAAGCTTTCATTCTGAAAATCACATACAGTTACGGCAAGCATACACACGTGACTTTATTCCTGTCGATAAGTCTTGTATACCAACCAGAACCACGGCGTTGCAGTGGCCTCACCTCAAACATGCTGAAATCTGAGCTAAATATGAAGATTGATGAGGAATTCTTCTGGACAGATTCTCAAGTCATTCTAGCATATATCAACAACGAAGCACGGAGATTTCATATCTTTGTGGCGAATCGTGTTCAGCTTATTCGAGAGTACACCAATCCGAGCCAGTGGCATTATGTTGATACAACAGAAAACCCAGCGGATCATGCCTCTAGGGGCTCCGTGCATCAGATATTTTATCAACAACCTGGCTATCGGGTCCTGAATTTTTGTGGGAAGGAAGAGGTTCACCTGAAACCTACTTAGTCATCCGACTTGTTAGTTGGTGACCCAGGAGGTTAAAATCATTCAGGCATTTGCAACAAGAGTGACCGATTGCCTGGAATATGCTTTCTGATCAGCCTAATGCCGCTTTTTCCTCTTGGACAAGCGGCTCCTTAAGGTAGTGGCAAGAAATTAAAAAGACTAGTGCCTGGGCGAAAAGTGTCAAATCAATGTTGTGACTGTCCAAGAGCGTGAGAGTGCTGCCAAAGCAGTGATAAAACTTGTCCAACTTAGCAAGCATTTGGTCAAGAGATAAAGGCAGCTTTTGGAACAGGAGAAAGCTCCTCCATGTTCTGTGCCCCTTTTAGTCTTGATCCCATTCTTAAGGAGGGCATATATCATTCACAAGTATGCCATCATACCAAGTCAAACTCAAATGGAGCTTAGAGCAATGGATACTGGATCAGCAGTGGCAGCAAAGCATAAGTAAACTGATTCATGGCTGTGTGTTCAGTGCAGGAAGCTGAGGCGCCCGTAGAAGAGCAGCGATGGCTGAGCTTTCCAGATGGGTTGGAAGCGATCTGGCCCTATTTATTATATTGTGGAATGGACTGCTTTGGGCCATTTGTCATTAAAAGGTGTAGGGAAGTGAGTATTGTAAGCAAAATGGCTTGATATTTACTCTGTTTTCTGGCTCCCGAGCTGTCCACATTGAAATGTTAGAAGATCTATCCACTGACCTCTCTTTTATCAATGCTTTACGGTGTCTCATCAGCCTAAGAGAGCAAGTGCGCCAACTGTACAGTGACCAAGGCAGGAATTTCATAGGAGCTAGGAATGAATTGAAAGAGGCACCTTAAACAGTGTGACAACCAGGCTTTGGAAATGTTTTTTTGGCTGAACAACAGTGTGAGTTTGTTCAATGCCCCCGGCCAGCAAAGCCATGCCAGGGAGTTTGGGGAGCCAAACACGCACTTTCGTTCAAGTGTGTTGGATGCTACTTTTGACCCAAAAGTTTCTCTGGGTAGGCTTGATGATTCTTCTCCCTTAGGACACTACCTTTACTTGCAGGCCATGCACATTGTTAATAGCCGCCTCACCGACAGTAGATGGAATAAATCCTAACTTTGAACCGCTGATCTTAATCATCTAATTCTAATGTAGGTCAAAATTGCTCTTCCCCACCAGGAAATTTATGAGAGAGGATGTATACTGTAAAAGGCTTATGGCTTAGAGTTCAACATTTGATCGAGCAGTTCTGGAGTAGATGGAAGAGAGAATACCTTCAGAACATTTCCACGACAGAGAAGTGGCATGTGACCCGGCTTGCAATCTCAAAAGTGTGAATGATGTGGTCATTGTAAAGGAAGACATCCTCTCAAGAAACCAGTGGCAGTTGGGGCGAGTAGTGGAAACCTTCATGGATAGTGATGGCTTAGTGCGGAGAGTCAAAATACGAGTTGGAGAACAGAAATCAGAAAAGCATCAGTCTCCATCTAAACCTTCTGTTATAGAGAGGCCCATTCAAAAGTTGGTGCTGCTTCTTGAAAGTGAATAGTTATAAGGTTTTCACCTACATACATAATCCATCATATTGACATAACTATGCCTTTTGCGCAATTGTTCAACATTTGGGATAGTAAGTGGTCTATAAGATCTTAAGAATCATGTACGATTTATTTTGGCATTGCAATTACTACGACATGATTGGTGGGAGTGTAAAGGACCACTTTAGAATTTTAAAGTTTTGGGTTATTGGTAAATATTTGTAAATGTTTGCAATTTATTTAAATAATTCTTATTTAAATAATGATATTTGTATGCGCTTCGATGTTATTTGTATGTGATTGACCGGAAATTCTGTGCACCTGTAATGTTGAAATTTGTCCCTTTGGCTAAACGTCATGTCGGTTTGACGAACGAAATAAAGAACACCTTATGCATCAGTCGAGACTCTCTTCTTTGGATCCAAGGGCTGCTACAGTCTGGTCTACCTTGAACACATTGCCACAGAAATATATGACTCTTGTTCAGCAGCAGAATGTACATACTACTACTACTTACATTATTAAATTATACTTTATTTTTTAAGGAACGATCACACAACATTTCTTCCATGTTTTAATTTGAATAGTGAATCCCCTTTGTTTGCCAAAAACTAAAGTTTAATGTTCAATAATTTAAAGATAAAGTAAATTAAAGTTTTATGCCTTCATTTGATAACCAAATACACAACACAGAATAACATTTAATAAGGCTATTTTAAGAATAAATGTGAAGAAATGAAGTTGTTTTTATGCATTCAAATAATTAGACATGTTACAAAACAGAATTTGGTGTCAAAAATATTTCATTGTGCCCTAAGCATGTCATTTTTGTCAAACTTCAATAAACTGATGTGACATTCTATAAGTTCCATGATTTTAATTAGATAAAATTGATAGTAAAAATGTAATTTAATGATTAAAAAGTATCCTAGAAAAAAATTTGAACAGAATTTGGGAAAAAAATAAAACACATTTCATAGGGACCTATATTTAACACACAATTACAATAGTATATGGTTTATATATGATTTTAATGAGATTTATTGTTTTTTTTTTTAACAATAAAGAAAGTTTTCATAAGAAATGCCAAGCTGGTAGCTTAGTATAAAAACTATAAATAAGTTATTACAAACACTCAATGTTAAATTGAAATGAGATTTAAGTAAAAACTTACTATTCATTTTATAAAAACTCTTAGCTTGGTGCTAATGTTAGCTCTAATGCACTTGTTAGCCTGCTGCGATTGCATTTCATGATGTATCAGAACAATTCACCTAAGGTTGTAAGAATTTGTAAGAAAAGTTTTCTAGAAAGACGCTTTAAGTGGATAAATGAATATTGGATCAATGTAATGTGGACCACGAGTGGATAAAGATTTTTAGTTTCATAAAATGTTTAACAATCTAATGTTATATGTTCATCTATAAAAAATGGCCCCTTTTAGCTGGTATGTTTCATTTCATTTCATGTTCAACAGGTTTGTTTTTGTAAAATGTAACTTTAGAATTGTCATTTTTTTAAATTATTTAATTATTATAGCACCTAAAATATGTTGTGTGTAAAAAAGTGTTTGTTTTAGCCAATTAAAGGGAGGGTACATTGTGTGCACATGATCAGGATGATACCACCTCCACCTCATTTTGAGCCAGGAAAACCGCTGGTACATCAGCTGGTACAGACAAAATAAGTAAACGTTCTTAATTTATATAATAGCCTAACAGTTTTCCGTTTTAATTTTATGGTATTTATTTGGCATGACAATAATTTCTGCATTTTTTCTTTCTAAAGCATTTAAATCAGCATGGGTTCCAATTAAAAAAAGTGGCAATGTAACAAATTAAGAACTGTAAATTGACATTTTTCCTTTTCTTTTCTTTCAATGAACAGAAGCATCACAAGATAATATGAAGAGTTCACACACCTCATTTTCTATTATTATAGTTAGTAAACTATCTTTCTTAAGCTCCAATGTACAGTATTGAAAATAGCCATTACATTGTCTATGTTGTGTTTTTTTTTAAAAATATCTGCTAAATGTGGTTTCATGGGTTATTATGACACCCCTTTAATTAAAATATAGGCATATGATTCATAGATCTTTCTCTTTTCAGTATGTAATATGGCAGGTTCGAGTTAAAAAAAAAAAAAAAATAATAACAAATATTTTTACTTTTGTATTTGTGGGGTTGCTGCATGATAATGCCACAACAAAAAAATAGCAACATAAATGAAGGGGGAACTGGGTGGCATTTTTAAAAATGAAATATTGAAGAATATAGATGGAGACATCAAAGCTTCGTTTTGCCATTACTAAACAATTGGACCACACATATTTTCATCTGATTATAACTCCAATATGTCACAATATCTTGAATCTGTTCTGTTTTCTTTTAACCTCTAGCAGATCTGACATCATTGACCAGAAGAACAGCAGCAGCTGCTGCGGCCCCCGCCCATCAGAGCAGTGACGACCAATCGCATCACAGCTTCAGCACTGTTATCACAACAACTGACATGAACTTCTGGAAAAAAAAGAAGAAAAGAGTGTGTTTTTAGATTTATGGATAGCTCATCCACAGCAAATATCGGTGCTGCATCCTTAAAAAGGCAAGTGCTGGGGGTGGTAGAGGGGAAGATTGGCGGGTGTCGTGAGTTGCGAAGGGAATAATGGAAAAAATAAATTTTATTATTTTGCAATTAATTGGGGGGGAAAAGAGCAAATATGGAAATGTTGCTGTACCATGGTTGGGAGTTAGCACCAAAATGTAGAACACGCAAAAGGAGTAATTGTATACGCAAACATTTAGCACGTAGCGATGGATGCGGCTGTGGTTTGTGACAAAAAACAAGATGATACACACTTTCAGGACTTCTATTACATCATGTTATGTACGCTCTAAAGTTGACTTGCCCAGTATCAGCAAAATATATCAGGCCATTAGAGCATTTATATTATGTATTAACTACATCTGTTTAACTCCAGGCTCAATCAGCAGATTATAAAAAAAGAACAGAACATCGACCATAACATAATAGCTCCGTCTTGTTAAATGTTTATACTGTCATTGTAGTTTCATACCTCGAATCAGTAGCTTTTTCAAACCCTTAAGGGCCTTTGTTCGTTAGGAGTCCACTTGGCTCCTTCTTGTCAAAGTTGACCGCACCCTCACCCAAAAACATTGAAATGTATTTTATTTATTTTATTTTATTTTATTTTTTTTTCCTCTCCCTTGGGAAAACTAATGTAATACATTTGTTTGTTCATTAATATTTTCAGATTAATATTTAGAATGTTGAGGATTTCTAATATAAGCTTATTTTTTTTTTTTTCCATTCCATTTTTCCCATTGTTTTTGGTGAGAATTGTGCCATCTGGTGGCGTTAAAAAATAAAAATAAAAACTGTGTACTGTCATGTAACCTTACGGTACAGCTCCCTATCGTCACACAGTGGCGAACTCCATGGTTCCCTCTTCTGACACACTCCAGAGGGCTCCCTCACCCAAATATTGGACTCTTACACTCTAACACGACATCCCCATCAGCCCCGTGATCTAGCACTTGAGCACCCAGCCCGTCTGTAACTCACTAGGTGGCCTAGTCACAGTTTTGGTCATCATCTCTGTGGATTCTGTATGAGTAGAACGGCGGTCAACCATTGCTCTCACATTTCGTACTCTTGCGCTCAGACGTCATGGATCGATTGACATGTTTAAGTACTGTTTAGAAGCGGATTAAGTCAGACCTACAGGCTGGAGCTGCCAGCTTGTGATGAGGGGAGAAATTTGAATCAATTTATCGACTTCGCCATCCAGATTGACACCAAACACTCAGGCTTTTGAACAGCTTAAGCAGCGATTTGTCACCGCCCCCATTCTACATCATCCTAACCCCGAATTCCCCTTCATAGTGGGAGTGGATGCTTCTAATACTTTCTTGGGTGCTGTTCTGTCCCAAAGGCAAGGTTCACCTCCTAAACTATACCCTTGTGCGTTCTATTCCAGGAAATTAAGCACAGCAGAGAGGAAATGTGATGTCGGAAACAGGAAACTCTTAGCCATGAAGGCAGCTTTTGAAGAGTGGCATCACTGGTTAGAGGGGTCTACACATCCATTCACAGTGTTGACCGACCATAAGAACCTGGAATACCTGAAAACCGCCAAGAGACTCAACCCCAAGCAAGCTTGTTGGTCACTTTCCTTCACTCATTTAGATTTTGTAGTCACCTATCATCCTGGATCCAAGAACACCAAAGCTGATGCCCATCCAGACAGTATGAACTCGACCAATCACAACAACTTCCTGAAACAGTCCTGTCCCCCGATCTCATTGTCGCTCCTGTCCAGTGGGATATCATTACGGAAGTTGAACAACCCAATGCCCAGTCTGAAGTACCAGTTGAATGTCCCCCTAAAAAGATCTTTGTGCCTGAAATCCTCCGAAACAGAGTCCTAGAACATGTTAATTCTCTGCCCAGTTCTGGTCATCCTGGTATTAACGCCACTATCTATCTCCTACAAAACCGCTTTTGGTGGTCCTCCCTGTCTAAAGATACCATCACATTTGTCCACCAATGTCAAACCTGCAATATTCAAAAACCATCATGTCAACTACCAGCCGGCCTGCTCCAACCTCTTCTGATTCCACAAATTCCCTGGCCACATATCGAAATTGACTTTGTCACTGATCTACCAGCCTCCAACGGTCACACAACCATCCTCACCATCATCAGTAGATTCTCTTAAGCCTGCCACCTCATACCACTCCCCAAACTTCATACCGCTTTACAGACAGGTGAACATCTTTGCAACCAGGTTCAGATTCTACAGGCTACCAGAGGATATAGTTTTGGATAGAGGTCCCTAGTTTACTTCACAGGTCTGGTCAGCCTTCATTAGGATGCTTGATGTAAATGTGAGCCTAATGTCTGGTTATCATCCTCAATCAAATGGTCAAACCGAAAGATTAAACCAAGAACTCGCTCGTTTCCTTCGATCTTACTGCAGTCAACATCAGAACGATTGGAGTCGCTACCTTATGTGGCCAGAGTATGCTCAGAATTCGCTTTGAAAAACCTCCACTGGTCTAACTCCCTTTCAATGCATCCTTGGATTTCAACCACCCCTCTTCCCCTGGTCTGGAGAACGCACTAATGTCCCGGCAGTCAATAAATGGTTACACAGAAGTGAGGAGACCTGGAATCAGGCTCACGCTCACCTCCAGCATGCCATCCATCAACAGAGAGAACAGGCTCATCGTCACCATCGTCCTGGTCCAGAGTACGTTCCTGGTCAGTGGGTATGGCTATCCACTAGAGACTCATGTCTTTGGCTGCCCTGCATGAAACTCAGTCCTAGGTACATGGGTCCATTTCAGATTATTAGACAAATAACACCTGATTCTTTCTGCCTTGCCCAGACTAATCATTTTCATATTTCCCAACGTTCCATGTATCTGTACTCAAACCCACTGGTGGTCTGAATGAGGAGGGAGAGTAGGTGTCCAGTGACCAGGGTCCCCTGCCCATCATGGTAGATGGAGAGGAGGCGTACCAAGTTTGAGAACTACTTAACTCCAGGCGCTGGGGGAGAATTTTCCAGTATTTGGTCGACTGGGAGGGGTAAGGTCCAGAGGAGCGTTCCTGGGTTAATGCAGATGACATTCTTGCACCCAACCTTGTGGAAGAGTTCCACCGCTCCCATCCGGATAGTCTGGCCCCCTGACCATGTGGGAGACCCCGGCGTTACCCGTCTCCCGCGCCAGGAGCTGCTTACAGGGAGGGGACTCTGTCACAGTGTCAAATGTAATACATTTTTGTTCAGTAATGTTTAATCTGTCTTGATTAGCTGTTTATTGTGATAAAGTTGATTTATTTCATTAATTTCATTCAAAAAGTGAAACTTGTATATTACATTCATTCATTACACACAGTATCTCAGAAAATTTGAATATAAATAAAGACCAATACTAAGAAATGATTTTTATAAATCTTGGCCAACTAAAAAGTATAAAAATGAAAAGTATTAGCATGTACAGCACTCAATACTTAGTTGGGGCTTCTTTTGCCTGAATTACTGCAGCAATGCGCTGTGGCATGGAGTCGATTAGTCTGTGGCATTGCTCAGGTGTTATGAGAGCCCAGGTTGCTCTGATAGTGGCCTTCAGCTCT
>NW_024879380.1:133702-133809 GCF_018340385.1 Cyprinus carpio
CACTGACACTGACTGTGGAAACTTTACACTGGACCTCAAGAAATGTGGATTGTGTGCTTCTCCTCTCTTCCTCCAGACTCTGGGACCCTGATATCCAAAGGAAATGC
>NW_024879380.1:134077-151907 GCF_018340385.1 Cyprinus carpio
TACACTTTTTTCTATCACATCTTTTCCCTTCGCCTCTCTGTTAATGTGCTTGGACACAGAGCTCTGTGAACAGCCAGCCTCTTTTGCAATGACCTTTTGTGTCTTGCCCTCCTTATGCAAGGTGTCAATTGTCGTCTTTTGGACAACTGTCAATTCAGCAGTCTTCCCCATGATTGTGTAGCCTACAGAACTAGACTGAGAGATCATTTAAAGGTTTTGCAGGTGTTTTGAGTTAATTAACTGATTAGAGTGTGGCACCAGGTGTCTTCAATATTGAACCTTTTCACAATATTCTAATTTTACTGAATTTGGGATTTTCCTTAGTTGTCAGTTATAAACATCAAAATTAAAAGAAGTAAACATTTGAAATATATCAGTCTGTGTGTAATGAATAAACATACAAGTTTCACTTTTTGAATGGAATTAGTGAAATAAATCAACTTTTTGATGATATTGTAATTATATGACCAGCTTTTAATATAAGCTATTTTTTTTCCATTCCATTTTTCCATTTTTCCCATTTTTTAAGTGAGAATTGTGCAATTTGGTGGCGTTTTTTTTAAGTGATAATTCAAAAAAATAAAGTTTTTATTTTTTTTAAGTGATAATTATTGTCACAGTGTCGAACTCCATGGTTCCCTCTTCTGACCATCAGAGGGCTCCCTCACCCAAATATTGACTCTTAGACTCTCACACTACATTTCCCATCAGCCCCGTATCTAGCACTGATCACTCAGCCCAGCTGTAGCCCATTAGGTGGCCTATATAAGCAGTCTGTTCCTACCATCTCATTGCGAAGTCTTGTATTACTGTGGTTTGCATTTCTGAGTGGTTTCCTACTCTCTGCTGCCTGCCCTGACTTTATGCCCGATTACTGATGATGATTGTGTTTGCTCTCTGTCACTGTATTTGCTGGAGTTTGACCATTGCTTGTTTGACCATGATTCTAATAAAGCCTGCTTATAGATCCCACTTCGAGTGATGCCACGTTACACCTATATCCGAGTAAGGTCTTGTAACCTCCTGTATAGCCCCCTATTTTTAATTTTTTTTGGTTTTAAGTTTTTTTTTTTGTGTTTATTTCTTAATTTTATTAACTTTTTGTCAGGGTTTAGATATTTTTGGTTAGATAAATATCAGATTTTGCATTATGATTACAATGTAATATTCTGGAAAGCATTTTTGTTACTCTGATATCAGGAACACCTGTTAGGCTAAAATAAGAAAAACAGGGGTTGTCTGAATAACCATAAATAAATATAGTTGTAACTATTATTGCTACACATTGCTGCACATGCAACCAATAGTCATTCAGTGTCTCTGGAACAGAGAGAGAGAATCTTGAGAATTTTTTATTTGTTATTCATTTAATTTGACATATTCTAAAAACAAATTGTTCTGATGATGCTAGGATTTATAAATTTCAATATATATATATATTTTTCTATCCAAAAATGAGCTGAGGACAATTAGCACATGCTTTATTTCCTGAGCCAATAGATACCATTAGCGATCAAATATGTTTTTCTGGTTACAAAAATAGAAATTATGAAGTTAGATCAATTTTTAATTAAAAATGTTATTTCTTTGCCACCTGTAAATTCATATTTTACTGGAATAATTGATATAAAAATCTGAACTGGGGGAAAAAATATGGTCTTTGCAACAAAAATATTTCCTCACTAATAAAGTAAAAGAAGTATCTTTCAAATTAAATAACAAATTTTACCCCATTAAACATTTTATGAAGAAATATAAGACTAATATTGACACAAGATGTTCACGTTGCCAGTTTCACACAGAAACTGTGTTTCATTTATTGTGGACTTGACTGAACTAAACAACTATGGGAAAATATTGTCTCATTTATTATTCAGCAAGATGTATCCATAACTTTTAAAGACAATATTTTAGAACATTATAAATCTATCTCGCTATTATTTTTGGTTGTTTTGTTATTGATTTTATTTTTTTTTTTTGTATGTTTTAAATAAAAAATTGTTTGTTTCTTGTTTTGTTATAGATTGGTTTTTTTTTTTTTGCTTATTTTTATTCTTTTAATTTTTTTTTAATTCATTTATTTTATTTTTGATTCTTTTCTTTTCTTTTCTTTTCTTTTCTTTTCTTTTCTTTTCTTTTTGAAGTAGCTGGAAAAAACATTAGTATGCATGCTTTATTAATGGTTAAGTGTCTTACCCTCAAGTTCTGATGTTTTGTCTTCTATTGTCTATCCTTTCCTACTTTTTCCTGTTACAGTTTTTAAATAAATTGCTAATACTTATTTGTTTTCAGTTGACAGTTGATAATTTTGTAGTACTTACAAAACATTTTTTTTTTTAAATTGTCAACTCTATATTTTTTTTCTTGCATTAATAAAAAAGTCTCGAAAATATGTCCTTTTGTGCTCCACAGAACATAAAAAATAAATAAAATAATAATTCTTCATAATTTCTGACACCTTAAGTTCTCTTGGTAAAATCAAGAAATTAATTCAGTGAATATGTGCACAAGTGCTGCTGTACCTGGACAGAGTTGACAGTGCTGCGTGATATCCAGATGTGTGGTCTGGTTGCTACAGAGTTGAGTGATGTCCAGATGTGTGGTCTGGTTGCTGATGGGATTGTTGATCACACAGCTGTAGCTGTTTTTATCCTGATATTCCACCTCCAGAGGTAGAGAGAGACTGATGCTGAGATCAGACACACTGATGCTGGACAATAAACTGTTTCCTTTGTACCAGGAGAGAGTCACATGACCCACATTCACCACTGAACACACCAATGAACAATATGATGATGATGATGATGATGATGATGATGATGATGATGATGAACATTGTGAAGAGTTTCTGCTGATGACAGGAACAGGCAGATGAGCTGAAAACATGAAAAAATAATAGATGATTAAGTGTTTTTTGCAGCATCAGTCAGTCTCATGACAGTGATATTCATTCCTCTGTCTTTACATTTATAAAAGATTATTGTTTACATATATGAACAAATATCAGACAGGAAAATGATGCTTAATTAAAGTTATCTAGTTATTTTAAAGGGGTGCTATTATGCTTTTTCACTTTTTCAACTTTAGTTAGTCTATAATGTTGCTGTTTGAGCATAAAAAATGTCTGCAAAGTTACAAAGCCAGTCCAGTTCAAAAGGAGATATTTTATTTAACAGAAATCACGTTTCAAAAACTACACTGAACGACTCGTTTGGACTTCAATGAATATTTTCTGGGATTTGTGATATCACAAAGATTGACGAATGGGACGAGAACTGTTTGAGCTGCACAAGAGAAGGCAACAAGTGTTATCACTATGTCGGAGACACGCTAGCTTTCCCAAGACAGACGAGCTTAGAGTGGTTACAATCATCCAGGTTTAAATCAAGCTCAAATTAATTTGATTTTGACACAGTATTTACACTGAAGCTCGCAAGCGGCTCGCAAGCGACCAGGCGCCGAGTTCTGTCAATTACAGTACACACTGGCCCAATTTACTAATCATAGCACACACTGGTCCAGCGAACCAATCACAGCACAACTCGTATTCCAGAGGGCTGGCCTTCATTTGATACAGGAACTATTTGAGCCATTCATGCCAGACTGCGCAGAGAGGTATTGTAATAATGTAAAATATGTGAAAAATAATGTGTTTTTCACACATTTTATATGAGTTCTTGTTATAGTATAGTATGAGAGCAAAATCAAGAGTTTGTAAAATATGAGAAAAATAATGTGTTTTTCGCACACCTAGTATGAGAGCCTGTTCTAGTACACCCCCTAACAAGTCAATAAAACCAGTATTTAACTCACTATAGACAGTGATACTGAAAATCTTGATCACAGTGTTGGTCTGTAGTTTATAGAGTCCAGCATGTTCAGGTGTGATGTTTGTGATGGTCAGAGATCCAGTTTGATGATCCACCTTCAGTCTGTCTCTGAATCTCCCATCAAGTACATCATCACGTACAGTGCTGCTCTCGGTCATTACATTGATTACAGCAATTACATTGTTTTCATTTCCAAACCTCCACACAATGAAATGTCCATCCATCATTTCAGTAAGACCAGAGTGTAGAGTGACTGAATCTCCCTCCAGCACTGACACTGACTTCATTGTAATCTTATCAGCAAACACACCTGAAGATCAGAAACACAGATTAAAGGTCTCAAATAATTTTGTTGATCAGTTTTGTAAATGTAATGAAGAACAGCAGCACAGACACAGAAGTAGTATGGGATTCATATTTTCTGATGTATTATTTTCAGTTAGCTAGTAGCTGGGTCTGTACTAACAGTGTCCACATTCTCCAAGCAGGCTCTAGCCCTTGTGGGAAGTCTTGGCCCAGTGGTTAGAGATACTGCTGTGTGTGTGCACTTTGGATGGGTAAATGCAGAGCACGAATTCTGAATATGGGTCACTATACTTGGCTGTATGTCACATCACTTTGTCACTTTGTCTGGGACTGGAGCCACAGGTACATTTGTCCCATCTTAAATCTGATTGTTGCCTTCAGTGCCTCTGGAAGATTAAGGCCTGGTTTCATAGACAGGTTTTAGACTAAGACAGAATTAGGCCATAGCTCAGCTTTTTACATTAGATTTTTTTTTTTTTTTTTTTTTTTTTTTTTTATAAAGTGCCTTGGAAATTAAGATTACTGGTGTGCATATTGAGACAAAACATAAGATCAATCAGTGCAAGTTTCTTTCAGATGAAACAGCTCAGACTTATATTTCAGTCTGGGAGGCCTTGTCTGTGAAACCAGGGGTGAAGGTTACAGGAAGCCAGATACTACAAATCAGATGAAAAACACTCCAGCAACACACCTGGACAGAGCCGGTTCATTTATGCTTATTTCACCCTGGACACAAACGCAGCTCATTGTGCTTTCATCACACAACAGAAGCAAAAGAGCAGTCATCATTTGACACTAATATATGTAGGAAATCTTTCAATAAAGCCAAAAAACTTGTCTTCCCTCTTGCAGCTACTGGCACGAGGGCGGGGCAACTTGTCACTCACTTGAGATTGTCCAATAGCAAACCACAACCATCCAATTAACTCCTATTGGACAAAATTAAGCCCTGCCCTCTACATTTGTTTTTATTCAAGAAGCAGCTTTACCTCAGATGAATGTCAGGAATAAGAAACAAAGCTTTCATTTGCATGCCAAACAGAACAGATTTCACACAAAGGAAACTGCAGCCTGATGACTTAGTGGTTGCCTCTGCTAAAATGGATAACTGTACAATAACACTGCAATGTCTTCATTTGTAAAAATACTAATTTGATTGTGTGTTTGATATTGACAGAATGATAAATAATCTTAATGGATATATAGAGATGCATATGCAGCTGAATATCAATCTCATATTCCACACACAAATAGTAAATCATATTAACATCTCACATCCACACAGTAACTTTAACATTACACTCTTAAAAATAAAGGTCCTTTATTAGCATCAATAGTTCCATGAACAACCTTAAACATCCATTGAACCTTTCAAATGCAGTAAAGTGTTACAATTAAAATTGTGTTCAACATGTTTCATTTAAGATCTGTTCACTTGAAAGTTTTCTTGGGTAACCAAAAAGAGATCTTCAATGAAATCACTGCAAAAACATCATCTTGGAGCATTCATTTTTTTAAGAGTGTAGCATTCATAGATTCTGTACTTTATTTCACAGTAAAACTGTTTCTCATATAGAGGAAGTTAAATTGTGAAGGTCCTTTCAATAGCACACTATACACTCTTCACCTCTCAAGACATACACACACTAACATACATTAACCACAAACATGGAATAATAGAGTGTTAGGAAGTAAGAAGTATTCTAATGTACTCCAAGCACACATACTCTATGCTATTTTGTGCTATTACACATAATGCAACAATTTCCACTTAAATAATATTTGATATAATTTCACAATTTTGTGTAGTGTAATATTTAGTTCATGTCATTCAAAGACTCATTTAGTTCTACTGTTTCAGTTTTCACTATTTTGTTTAGCTCTGTTTTCTTTAGTTTCTATAGTGTTGATTTCCATGAGCTTTGGTTTTCCCTTCCAGCTGTATCCAGTCAGCTGTATTGTGTATTTATAGCCCTATGTTTTGTTCATTAGTTACTTCTTTTACACAAAACTGTTAGGTTGCATTAACCTTTTTCTTGGATTATAAGTGTAATAGTGTGATATATAATTTTATCACACTCTTGGTGGAGAATAATGTTTAACTGTTAAAACTATAAGCTGCACAATCTTTTACCTCAGAAGCTTCACTTTTTTTCTTAATTTTTGCTGAATGGCTTCATCTACAGAGTCATGTTTAGAGGATGAATGTGACAGTGTGAGTTTTTAACAAATTCTTTGCGTGTAGAGACTCATATATACACCAAAGGTCTGTGCTTCATAGCTCACATAATAAATCAGAGATTTTTTTGACAAAAGAGCAGACTTTGTAATTATCTCAAAATATCTAAAATGTATCTAAATATCTGCATTAGGTTTTCTGAAGTTGCAGAGATTGGTAATTGTACTTTAGGAGGAAAAGGACAGATATCATGTGATAGGGTTGAAACCATGAGTCAAGCTAAGTGCAGCAATTCCACTGAATCAAAGACAGAAACCATAAAAACATCCATAACTAAGAAATCAAAAGGAAACAGCCTACTTGAAGCAGCATAAGAAGTTATATTAGATATAGTAGTAGTATCAATTATTATTACAATCCTCTCAAGTAGCTTGTACAGACTGCATTATTATTTATTGATGGGTGGAGACTGAATGCATTAGAGGCTCCACAATAATAACATGCAACTGTAAAAAAAAAATCTATTCTATAACTTTTCCAACCGGGCGGCAACAGCACAAACAGCAAAAAGCCAGTGTGTAAAACATTTTCATCATCAGTGTGAAATAAGTCAAATTTGAAACCTTGTAGTAAAGTTGTGTAGAGAACAAGCTGTTAACAAAATGAACTATCTGCTGACTTCCTCCAGACTGAAGACTGATAGATCATCCCATGTGTTCAACAACACTTCACCTGTCTAAAAACTCACCCAAAAGACAATCAGTAAATATTTGGCAGCTAGGAGAGCCTTTTTTCTTGACAAAACTATTATTCACTACTTATTAAATATTCCTTTTATGTTGCGGTTTTACTAGACAGTATGTTATTAAAACAATTCACTTTTTTTGTTTGTATGTCACGTTTGAAAATAAATAAATAAATATTTAAATGAATAAATATAAATGTAGATGTGAATTTACTGAACTCAGATGCTGTCACAATGTAACTTCGCTTTATTTTATGAGCGTATGTGACTCTGTATGTAACCAGCTAAAGTCTTTGTGTGTGTGTGTGTGTGTGTGTGTGTGTGTGTGTGTGTGTGAGTGTGATTTACTATTTTACATAAAATCATCCTTCATAATTTAAAGAACATTCTGTAGTATGTATGATATCTTTGATACAGGTGGGATACTATGCTGAAATCATAAATTTGAAATTAAACAGAAATGGGCTTTGATGCTTTTATCTCATAATTATATTTTGAGACTTTAGCCTGGATTTCACGGACAGGGTCACATATTATTTTGTGGTTGTTGTCCATTAAATATTTTTAACCAATGAAGGTCTGAACAGTTGCAGTGCAAGTCTTAGCAACAGTTTCTGTTTCTTCTCCAGTGTTTGCTGATGCAGTGTCAGTGTCAGTGATAGAGAGAGATTCTGAAACTCCAACCACTGATGTTACTGTTACATATAATGTAATACAGTATCAATAGAGAAACAACTGGGGTTGTCTTTATGATGGTGCTTGTGATGGCTAAGGCCACACTTAATATTTTGGGCTAGTTTATTTCAATTATCCTAGATTCCTTTTTTATTTATATTTTTATTTATAGGTAAAAGAGGCTATCTTGAAGAAGTATTCCATCAATATAGAATGTACCGACCAAGTTGGTATCATGGGTTGCTGGAAAGGCTGTATGTTCCGGTAGAATGTATATCAAGTGGGTGGGATAGCAGAGACAAACCAAGTCAGAGAATAATTATCAGCAGACAATTCCTGGATGTAGCAGAAGTGCAATGGATCAAGAACACAGTCCGGCTTCAGCCGTCTGCTGATGTTTTCGTGGCATTATAACATAAGCCTGAGCCCTGGATTCTGTCCGGCTGGAAGACGCGTGGGATAGATCTTACATAAGACCGAGTGCAGCATTCCAAGGAAGCAGGTCTGTAACCAGACAATTGTAAAACATACTGGGAACTGGTTGCCTCTGGTGTCGAGATTGTTAAGTGTTATAAATGTGTCAATTAGGTCATAAAAACCAATTTGAACGCCAGTTGACACAAACACTTACTAAGTATGTGTTATGTGCCATCGAGAGACAGTGCCTGAACCTGTTCACCTTCCCGTTCCAAATCAGATTGATAAGAACTGTTGAGTTGATGGGAAAAAGGATCCTGCCTAATCGATCCAGGATGCACATAAACCCTAGTAGACTCTAGGCTGGTACCTGAATTAATGTGCTAGTAGTAATACTCTAGTATATGAGTGAGATGTGTAGACAGGGAGGAGCAGCAGTGATCTTTCACTGATGTTGTTAGTGGGTATGTGGGGCAAGCCTATTTTGATGAAGAATAGGACTTGCATAGAACTTACCAGATCAGTGATTTTAGGTCTTGATTTCCCTGCTCTGATGGATTTGCTACCTTTTTCAGGATACCTTTAATAGATGTAGTTTTCTGACACAGGCACAAAGCAATTAGAATGAATGGAGGAAGAGGAAAAATCCATTGTTGATTATGCCGCTCTTTGATTCTGAGTTGTCTATAGACCAAAGTGTAAAGTCAAAGTCTAAGAAGGGAAAGAACAGGAAAAAAAAAAAAACATAGTGTCAGCTAAAGAACTAAAAGACACCTGAGAGCTGTTGAATGCCGATCAGATTCCCATCCCTGAAGATTTGAGGCAGCTGCAGAAGAGGAGACGGGAATTTTCAATTGTATTCTCGATGGGTGAGGCCAGGGAAAGGGTCGATGATTCGAAGTTTCAGAAAAATCTTTTGTGTGTAATGAATGACTTTCTGTATCGTAAAACGGGAGTATCAGTTGCAATTGGTATGACCCCCGTTGTGGACGTTAAATACAGTGATGACGTTGGGGCATTCGATTCCATGATCAGGACATTTGGGGGGAGGCGGAAGACGCATTCAGAATTTGTAAGCATTTTACGGGTTGGGTTATGGCTAAGGACCGCTGAGTTTTTTGTAAGCTTTGCCCTGAGTGCCATATACGAATTCCAAACCCCATAAGTACGGTAAATCCCTTAACAGTCATGATCATTCCCTTTCCAGCGGCTGGAATGTACATTGAAGGTCTGCGGGAGCGAAGTAGACCGCTATAAGTATATGTTAGTAATTTGTGACTATGCAACGTGGTTTCCTGAAGTATTTCCATTAAAAAAACATCAAAGCTAGGGCTATCGTTTCCTGTCTGGTCCAATTCTTTTCAAGAGTAGGTTTTCCGAAAGAAATACTGACCGATTGAGACAAATTTCATGTCTCAACTTCAGCAATTATGTGATCCAGAGTTGTTTAAAAATCAGCCTGACTGCTTTTGAAAATGAGGTAACATTGATGCAACAAATGGATATGGTGGAACCATCAAAGAGTGAATTGTGTGATCCGGTGGTATTGGTGCCCAAAAAAAGATAATACCCTCAGGTTCTGTATTGATCTTCATTATTTAAAATCTGTCTCTAAATTCGATTAATATCCTATGCCTCGTATCGAGGAGTTAATTGAAAAACAGGGCAAGGCTAAATTTATCAGAACCATCAATTTAAGTAAAGGGTATTTGGTAGGTGACTCTGGATTTGGAGTCACGAGAGTTGACTGCTTTCCGTACACCAAGGGGGCTAATGCATTTTTGGGTGTTACCGTTTGGGCTGCACAGAGCACCCCCGACTTTTCAAAGATTGATGGATACTGTATTGGATGGTTAAGGAGAATTTGTGTGGCTAACTTAAATGATGTTGTGTATTTTAGTACCCGTGGAGAGTCATCTTCACCATCTTCAACAGTCTCCAACAATTAAAGATGCCGATTTAAAACATTAACCCACCCCACAGAATGTTCCTGAGTTAGAAACCGAGACGGAAGGGATTTTGGGATATCCAGTGGGGAATAGAGTATTAAGGCCGCAAGGGCAGAAGTATGGGCAATTCAAGCTGTCCACATTCCAGCTACAAGAAACAATGAGCTAATTTCTTGGTTTGGTCCAGCTGGTATCGAAAAGTGATTTCGCCCTTTCTCTACCATATGAAGCACCGTTAATGGGTTTATTTAAAAAGATGAGTCACAACAAAGTGCAAATGGACAGTACATGCAGAAACAGCATTCGCCCAGAGTTAAAGAGGTTGCTGGAGCAAATGAACCTATTTTTCCAGGCATTTGTACGTCAAGCAGATCTCGGCTGAAGTAGGTTTACAGGAGTGGTCCTGATGCGGGAAGAGGAGGTAGGAAGCAAACTTCCCTGTGTGGTATTTTAGCGGAAATTATGTCCCAGAGAAACTAGGTATTCTGTGGTGTAGAAAGAAGTAGAGTTTTTGAATGGACTCTTGATATTGTTTGCTTCGGTCCGGCGAGATTTTGTTATCAAACAGATTCATCATGTTCTGAAACGTTGATACAAGAAAGATAACAAATTCTCGCTTGCTCATGGTTTTTTGTCAACACCCCTTCGTGCTTTACAGTGAGATCATCGTCTGGGCTGCGAAAAATATGCAGAAGCCAATTTTCCTTTCTTGCTCAACCATGCGAGAGTGCATAGTGGGGGGAAATGTGATGGCTAAGGCCCACTTAATATTGGGCTAGTTTATTTCAATAATTCTATATTCCTTGTTTATTTCCTTCCTTTAATAGGAGCAATTTATTTTGTTTAAGCATTAATTGGTTTTGTGTGCTTGCCTTTCTAGCCTTTATTTTGTCTCTTTTAATATTATTGAGCTTGAAACATTTTGTGTTTAGTTGTTGCATGTTGGCTCTGATACTCGGCATGCTGAAAGCAAAGAGGCGACATAAATAGTCATTACTATAGTGCTGCGTAGTGATTGGAATAAAACCACAATAGACAAGATATGGGTTGATATTTTCTATTCAATTGTTTGAATAGTTGAGGTATCTTAATGCATGGTTCTGCCAGAATCCATGACTGCAGCATGGAACAAAGGTTTTTTATTAAAAAACGCATGGCGTTTCCTGTCCTTTAGATCCTGTATATCCTTTACTAGGAATTATGGTTTTACTGGTGCCATAAGGTTTAGTTGTTTAAACCAGTTGAATGTGGTATTATGGACATTCTTCCCCAGTTTATGTTATCGTACTTTTATATGGTGAATGGAATGTGATATTTATAAGTTTTGCTGTGCCTGTGCACATTTCTTTTTATTTAGGTTTGGTACTAGATTTGAATTACTCAGTATACAATGGTTTAGTCTGTTTTGTTAAAGGATAAACATAGAGTTTTATTTGTATATATTATACATTTCTTTGTTTTAATGTTTGGGTTTGATGTACTGAATTGAAGTCCCCCTCGACTTATACAATGGTTTGATCTGTTTTTGTTTAAAGGATTTCTATGGCTGAGTCAGTTCTGGTGATGGATCCCTGGAGAAACATCTGAGGCCCAGAACTCAGTAGTGTGCTGATCTTTTTTATCAGTTAGTTTTCTTTCTTTTCTTTTGGTTTTTCACATTTTTTTCTTGCACCATTGTGATCAGTACATGAGTGTGGCAGTTAATAAAATGTAATTTGAAGTTTCTATGAATGGCTCATGCAAATTTTATGGAAGAAGCCCCTGACGGTTGCTGATGAAGAAGATTCGAAGCGGAAGAACGAGGAACCCCATCAGCCTCTCCTGATAGACTGAAGCTGGACAATCAGACTGACGAACGAACCTGACCATCACCAATACATTAGGAAGCACGAACAGACTCTAGACTTACATGAGGTTTGACACACATAGACGGTAAGAAAAAAAAGATTGACGCGATTCCTACGCTTCTCACTATAGAAAACTGAAGCCAAAACAGGCCAGTATAGCTCGCGGTCGTCCATCCTTGTGAAAATTATGCTATTCCTGTCCCACTTATAAAACAATATAACAGAAGAGAAATTTTGTGGTAATTCCATTCCCCAAATGATTGTAGATCTCTGACAATAAAGTGTCAGTTGTTGTGATGACCTGTAAGAGGGCGGGCTAATGCTTTGATGGCATTTGCTTAAAAGCAGTAGAGACTAGAACAGATGTGTTGTGCAAACTGACTCAGCCTGTGAAGCCATTTGAATGTGCTGTTGGTTGGATGCATTCCTGCCAGATGCAAATGCAATTTTTGAACAGATCTCATGCTTGCTCCTCAAGTTATTACACACGCCTTTACACATATATACAGTACAACCCAATACTACTATTACTGAGCTTTCAACAGGCCTACCTCCAGACCACATGTGAGTATGTGGTATTTAGCATCTATACACTTTCACTGCTTTCAGGTGTAAGCTTGGGTCCAACCTGGGACCATTAATACTAGCTTGTTGCAGATTTCTAGTTATCTTGAAGACATTATTAGGTGCAGGTGAACTACATTTTATCAGGACCGACATTGCCCAACCCTGGTCTACAGATTCAAATTTTGAAGAATAAACATTGTTTTGGCCACCAGATGGCCTCAGTGACATCATATTGAAAGGATTTCAGTTCAGAAGAGAGCATTGATAAGCAAAGCTTCCTTTTACAGTCACTAAACAAATAGACCACACATTTTCATCTTTACTGAATACAACTCCACGACATCACCCAATATTTATATTATATTATCTGTTCTGTTTTCTTCTTTTAACCTCTAGAAGATCTGACGTCATTGACCAGAAGAACAACAGCAGCCCTTAACTGCCACGCCCATCAGAGCAGCGACGACCAATCGCATCACAGCTTCAGTAGAATCGCAACAGCAGTCGCCCATCAGAGCAGCGACGACCAATTGATGAAAGGAAAGCTTTTTAGCATCTCTGTCAGGAACTCAAAATAATACAAATATTGGCAAAGATATCTGCAAAAACCCCAGATCTACTTGGAATGAATAAATGATGCTTATAAGTTTCATTTTTAGATTAATTATTTCTTTAATATATTTCTGGCATCTTTAAAGTTATCAGGCTGGTAAAAAACAAAACAAACAAACAAACAAACAAACAACAACAACAACAACAACAACAGCAACAACAACAACAACAACAACAAAAAACTATATAAAGCTAAAATATCACCACTGACATACCAGCATATGTCTGACAGAGTTAAGTGATGTTAAGATGTTCATGATTTTGGCGGTGATGATGATGATGATGAGTTTGGAAGAGGCAGAGGAGCTGGAAAATACAAGATAAATATGAATAAATCAGAATAAAGTGTTTACTATGACACACATTGATGAGGTCAGTACTTATATTGATAGGCTACTGAAAGCCTTGAACAACTGAGTGATCGTCTAAATCAGTGCTGTTTGTTTTTTGAGTTTCTTGAAAGTTTTACACATTCTGCATGTCTATTTAATCAAACACTCCTGATTCAGATTGGAGGGATGGAGGACAAAGGAAATGAGGAAGCATCAATTTCAGTATTGAGAAGCACCAAAAGGCTTCACCATCCCATCACTCAAAAAAAAAAAGCTGTGAGCATTGTATGATTTTGAAATTATGACTGAAAAAAATTTTATTGTAGTGTGTGAATGCGGCCCAAGCCAACAAGTATGATAACTGCTGTGACATGGTCACTCTCTTTCTACATTTGCTTAAATGTTGAAATAATTTTCTAATTTTAATGACTGAAGATGGAAATAATTGAAATGTTCAAATCCAGAACTTTAAAAGATGTAGTAAATGTGAATGTGAAACTTATAACTCACCTTGGACATTGAGACTGAATCTCTGACGCACAGTGTAGCTCTGTAGTTTATAGAGTCCAGTATGTTCAGGTGTGATGTTTGTGATGATCAGAGATCCAGTTTGATGATCCAGCTTCAGTCTGTCTCTGAATCTCCCATCAAGAACATCATCAAATACATTGATGCTGCCATCCATTATCTTCATTTCAACTATTAAAGTGTTTTCAGCTCCAAACCTCCACAGAATCACATCATCATTCATCATTTCAGTAACACCAGAGTCTAGAGTGACGGAATCTCCCTCCAGCACTGACACTGACTTCATTCCATCTGCATCAACACCAAAGACACCTGGAATACATAGAGTTTGTCGCAGTTTAAGGGTTAATAACTTTATTTACATAAAATAGCTGGTTCAAAATGAGAAATTAAGATCAAACAGAACAGCAGAAGACTATTTATAATACTACAGTCCCTCATTCACCCCTTTAGTGCCTGCTTATGGGACGCCAAACATGCCAAGCACAACCTACGTAAATGAACACAGCCGTTTAATATTGATCCTGCAGAGCAGATTGTTTTAAGAGTAGCTGTGTAAACTAGTGAAGCTTGCGGCTACCACCCATTCACATACCCCTCTGAATTCTCTATTAGACAACTGAATTGTAAGTAAAACAACTTAAATGGTGAGTGAATGGTTTACATTAAGAATACGATCATAACTTACCAAACAGATGCCACAAGCAGAGCAAAATAAACAGGTGAACCATTGTCAAATAATAGTGCTTGAAATATGTGAACACTGGTAAACAAACATGTGAGTCTTAGACTGTGATATTAATAGTGTTGTGTGTGAATTCTTCCCCAAAAGATTTGATCCCCACCCATCAAATGCATTACTCATGCACGTGTTGGTTGAACATGCTCATCTACCTTCTATTAAGTGTTACACTGTTCTTATTTTATCCTTTTTAGTGCACTTTCAGTTATTAAATAGATTTTTGTCACTCTTGTCTGTGGTTTTTGAACGGTTCAGTTCATTCCCATTTATTAGTCTCCTGGAGTCATTCTTTCTATTTATTTTTTTATTTGTTTTTTTTTCTGTTTAGTTTTTTTTACATTTGTTGTTGTTTTTGTCATTTGTTTCTGTTGTTTTTTATTTTGTTTTTTTCTGTTTAACACAGGTGGTTGCTGGTTCAGAGTGGTGGCTAGTGAGGTTTTTGAAACGCTTGTTCTCTTGCTGCCATCAACCCGATCACACAAGCCACATGGCTGCAAACCACAGCAGGTTTAAAAAAAAAACTGATACTTAGCCTCTGAAGAGCCACACACTCAAGTGGAACACATTAATGTTTTACTCTGCTCTGAGGCCCTGTGTAGATGTCGTGGAATACAATGTAAGTTCACAGACAGTGTGCAATAAAAGCACATTTTTGTCATTTCTCAAATGCATGGCAAAAACAGAAGCATAAATAAAAATTATATTCATACTGAGCTAAAACATATAGCTAAAGTGGCTCAGTGGGCAGATATCTGAGGCTGCCAAGAACATCCCTGGTCTCACACACTATCAGAAAAAAAGAGTCTGTATTGGTACCTTATTTACAGTAGGTACCTGAAAGGTACAAAGGTGTAAATTTAGGAAAGATACCATGCCAATTACAGCTTTTCCGGGGTTTTTTTTTTTCTTTTCTTTTTTTTTTTTCAGAGTGTGTGAGAGCAGGGATGTTCCTGCTATGACAGTCATACAGGGGATTATTCAGTTATGTTTTTTTTTTTTTTTTTGGGTAAATATGATTACCCAAACTAATTCAAATGCATTAAATTCTCCATGCTGAATGCACTAGTGCTGTTGTTGGTAGTACAAAATAAAGGTCACTTTTTTTCTTTTCTTTGGACTCATTATTTATATGTTTATTGCACTAGTATCTCCTGCATTCAGTTCATTTCCTTTGCTGCCTTGGTTTCTGATTATTTGCTACAGTTTTCCCCTAGCCAGCCTATGTTCCTCACCTTTTACCTAGTTCAGTTCTCATTATATCAGAGTATTTTATGCTTAGAGGTTCTCTCTGGGGGTTGTGTTGTTCTTGTATTAAAAAGGGGTCATATGATGCTGACTTTAATTTCTCCCTTTCTCTTTTGGAGTGTTACAAGCTCTTGGTGCATAAAGAAGATCTGTAAAAGTTGCTAAGACTTAAGTCTCAAATCCAAAGAGATATTTCTTTATAAAAGTTAAGACTCTCACATCCATCCTAAAGCGCCTTGTTTAAAGACACCCCTTGCGTTCGATCCTGAAGTGAAAGATTTACATACTTACTACTTGAATGTTTGCACGAAAATAACTTTTTATTCTCTCGTTGTAGTATTGTTGTTGCTGCCATGTTGTGGAGACACTGTTTCGTTGTAAAAGGGAAACTACTTTGTTTGGCCTTCCAAAAGAGGTCGATATCCGCTTCGTCATGCCTAGAGCTGATCCTTGCTGGTCACTAAGGAAATACGTCAACTTCACGCTGTGGATCGCCGGATCAGCTTTCACCGTGTATGAGCAGAGTCCAGCCCGGGGTCATCACATGTGGTTCTACCCCGCCGGCCGCTCCTTTCGTCGAATCGCCGGCTGTGGATCGCCGGATCAGCTTTCACCGTGTGTGAGCGGTGTACACTCAAGCCCGTTGTGTGTGACGCTGTGTGATGCATTTATGGAGGACTGTTTCCTGAACCAGTAGCCTACAATGTGTCTGTGCTCAAAGGCTGTTTATGTTAAGCTAACTTTGCAAGGACAGTCTGGTGCTTCTGACTCACAGCCTGTAAGTACATTTTTATATTTAAAGAATTTGCCACTGATGATTCAAACGTGAGTTTTGAGCAGTGTAGAGTAGCGCTTGTTGTTTGTCGTTTCTCGGATCACAAATCCAGACATGGTTTTATGTTTACGCGGCGCGTAACACAGTTTAAGTCATTATAATCAGTAATTATGTCCCCACTGAATGCAACAAATAATTATTACTGATCAGGTGTTTTTCCCCCAGGCTGTGAGAGCCCTGAACTCAAATCACCCCACACTCTTCCTGAGCTTCCCACACAAACCCCTCCTGGAAACATGGACCATCTCACCTCCACCTCCACCCCCCAAACACTTCAACCTTACCACATCACAGAAAAACTGTCTGAAACTTTCTTTTTTATGCAATTTGAAGTGTACTACACACAGGTGAGTAGGCCTGTAAAAACCACCTGTAGTAACACACTCTCCTCTATGGTGCACTTGTCACTACAAATCATCTTGCACTGTTCCCCAGCCAGCTGCTTGACTTGACTTAAGATGTTTCTTTTTACTTTATGTACAGTGATATGTGAAGCATTCCTACTCGTGTGTTTTTTTTAATGTTGAAGGGGCTAATCAGAGTACCTGGATTCACTCCAGGAACTTCTGACTTTATGTAAAAATCGGCCGTTTCAAAAAAGGGTGGGTGAACTAACACTAATGTGATGTATGTGGAAAATAATGTGTTTTCAGCAAACCACATAAACACATTTCTATTACACCAAACAGCTACATAATAATGTTCTTTAGCAACGTCATATGACCCCTTTATTATATCAGTGCCATCTAGTGGTTCTAAGATATACGGCAGCCGATGTAAGGAAGGGCTAATTCAAGCTATTACTTTTAGAATATTACTGTTCTTATCATATCTTTCATAATACATAGCGGTTTAGAATAGAATGTTAATGAGTATGTGATTTTGGGTAGAAATGTGCCTACATTTTGTCTTTCAAAGGTGAATTGAGAAAAATACATCTAAGCACAATTCTTTTTTTCTATTGAATATTGGGTGGTTTATCCAGATTTCCTGGATGTTTTTAGGCTAGTTTTGAAGCTAT
>NW_024879381.1:0-19140 GCF_018340385.1 Cyprinus carpio
TGGGTAATATGATTACCCAAAACTAAATTCCAGCATTACATTCTCCATGCTGAATGCACTAGTGCTGTTGTTGGTAGTACAAAATAAAGGTCACTTTTTTTCTTTTCTTTGGACTCATTATTTATATTTTATATATTATTTCCTGCATTCAGTTCCTGTTTCCTTTGCTGCCTTGGTTTCTGATTATTGCCTAGTTTTCCACAATAAGCCTATGTTCCTCACCTTTTACTAGTTCAGTTCTCATTATATCAGAGTATTTATGCCAGAGGTTCTCTCTGGGAGTTGTCTGTTCTTGTATTAAAGGGGTCATATGATGCTATTTAAATTTCTCCTTTCTCTTTGGAGTGTTACAAGCTCTTGGTGCATAAAGAAGATCTGTAAAGTTGCAAAGACAAAGTCTCAAATCAAGGGGTATTCTTTATAAAGTTAAGACTCTCCACATCCTCCTAAAGCATGTTTAAAACACACCCCGCGTTGCGTCCGCGAAGTGAGGAAAGATTTACATAACACTGCCCAGATGTTTACACAAAAGAAAGAAAGGCACCAACTTTTATTCTCGTTGTAGTATTTGTTGGTTTGCTGCCATGTTGTGGGAGACTTTTGTTTAGTTAATAAGGAAACTACTTTGTTTGGCCTTCAAAAGAGGTCGATATCAGCTTAGGTCATGCCTAGAGCTGATCCTTGCTGGTCACTAAAAATCGTCAACTTCAAGCTGTGGATGGGATCAGCTTTCACGTGTGTGAGCAGTCCAGCCAGGGGTCATCCTGTGGTTCTACCCTTCGGCCCGGCTCCTTCGTCCGAATCGCCCGGCCGCGCCATTTATAAATCATGGCGCTGCAATAAAGCTTACACGCCCAGTGGTGTGGCCTTTGGCGATGCATTTATGGAGGGACTGTTCCTGAACCAGTAGCCTACAATGTCTGTGCTCAAAGGCTGTTTTCTATAAAGCTGGAAATTACAACTTTGCAAGGACAGTCTGGTGCTGCGGCTACAGCCTGTAAGTACATTTTTATATTTAAGAAATTTGCCACTGATGATTCAAACGTGAGTTTTTGAGCAGTGTAGAGTAAGCTTGTTGTTTGGCCGTTTCTGGGATCACAAATCCAGACATGGTTTTATGTTTGGTAGCGTAACACAGTTAAGTCGTATAATCAGTAATTATGTCCTGGATGCCTGTGTAAATAATTATTACTGGTCAGCTGTTTTCCCCCAGGCTGTGAGAGCCCTGAACTCAAATCACCCCACACTCTTCTGAAACCCCACACAAACCCTCTACCTCCTTAAACATGGACCATCTCACCTCCTCCACCCCCCAAACACCCCCAACCTTACCACATCACAGAAAAACTGTCTGAAACTTTCTTTTTTATGCAATTTGAAGTGTACTACACACAGGTGAGTAGGCCTGTAAAAACCACCTGTAGTAACACACACTCTCCTCTATGGTGCACTTGTCACTACAAATCATCTTGCACTGTTCCCCAGCCAGCTGCTTGACTTGACTTAAGATGTTTCTTTTTGCACATGTACAGTATTATGTGAAGCATTCCTATAGTGTGTTTTTTTTTAATGTTGAGGGGCTAATCAGAGCACACCTCGTTACTCAGAACTATGAGCTTTGTAAAAATCGACGCGTTTCAGAAAGGTGGGGCGGAGCAACACTAATGTATTATGTGGAAAATAATGTGTTTTTTCCTTAAACCACATAAACACATTTCATTACACCAAATAAACTACATAATGTTCTTTTAGCAACGTCATATGACCCCTTTAATATATCAGTGCCATCTAGTGGTTCCTAAGATATACAGCAGCCGATGCCAAAGGAAGAGGCTGAATTCAGAGCTGTACTGTTCTTATCATATCTTTCTATGACATAACTGGTTAGAATAGAATGCTAGTATGTAATTTTGAATTTAGAATGTGCCTACATTTTGTCAACACAAAGGTGGAATTGAGAAAATACATCTAAGCACAATTCTTTTTTTCATTATTTGAATATTGGGTGGTTTATCCAGGAGACTCCTGGATTTTTTTAATAAAATTAAGCTAGTTTTGACCTTATTGATGATTAAGGATGAAGCTTTAATCTTTTTTGAAGGTCGCTGTTTTGGATTTACAGAGCTGGGTTAGTAACTGATTACATGTAAGGTAAGGTTTTTACAGTATTGGGTTTTTAAGTTGATGCTTTTAAGTTTTTTGGTGTATCTATTGATCAGACTGAGGCGTGATGGTGAAGACCTGATATTCAGAGGCAGACTGGAGGTGGACTATGAGACGTATGATGGTCCTGATGGGAGTTTTAGAGAAAGACTTAATGTGGATCATCAGACTGGATCTCTGACTATCACAAACATCAGAACCAAAGATGCTGGCCTTTATAAACCAAAGATCAGTGGAAGTAGAAAAACCTTGTTCAAGAGATTTATGGTTTTTGTCTCTGGTGAGTAACTCAAATCTTTTTGTGTAATTATGCTCTTTTAAATCAACACTGAATTATGTGCACGCACAAGAAACTGCCTGACCACATGTGAGTGTGAATTTGAATTTCCTTTCATGGTATAATTGCACTTATAATAACACCAAGCTCTTCACACTCTATTACTCATTTGTTCATGCTTCTTTTTTTCCAGTCCAATGTTCCAATAATTCCTGCCTGCTAAAAGCTGCCTAGATATACTGTATTTGCTTACTTCAATAGGCCTATCTATGAAAATTATCTAGAAAAAGTTCAATTAAACCACACTATAATGCCTATCTATGAAAATTATCTGGAATTTTTTTATTTAAATTATGATATAATTTGTTAATATTTTATTTGTTTGATTATACATGATTTTATCCCCACTACTGTAAGCATCCTCTTTGGTGTGACGAAGCTGTTTGAGTTTCACAGTAAACCAGGTTTATAATTATTGAATGATAAGAATGTCCTAGTGGGGATGCACATATCCTCACAGAAACGGATATATGAAGTTACAGTCTCAGTGAGCACAGTCTCCGAGCATCCAGATCATTTTAAAATGTAATTGAATAAGTCTAAATTAAAAGTAAGATCGTTCAAACATTCCAACACACAAAGTGAACAGCGCAAGTGATTGGACATAAAATTTATACATTAACAACACAAGCCTCGAATATATTATTATCAACATGCATTAAACAGCTCTGTAGAATACTTGATTCTGATTTGTCTATCACACCATCCACACTCAACTGCCAACCTGGGATTTTTTTTTTTTATTACCATATACATCCAGCCGGTTGTTATATCAATATAAACCCATTCAGGCTGATACAAGACCCCTCCACTTCACGTCTGGGTTTATTCTGAGATAACAACCGGCTGGATGTAGCTACATTATCCCTTACAAGTCTAATGACTTGGTTCAAATGTTACATCACTACAGGTAAGTATTGACAAAACAAAAATGTAGTGTTGTTATGCACTGTTGTCTGGTGTGGATGGAAATGGAGTGGATATGTTTCCGTGTGAAACCAGTAAATGTGCACCCACATCGCCTCAGCAGGGAACAGAGGAGGAGGAATGAGGTAAGATGGGGAATGTGTAGGTGAGGTCACTCTGTCACAGATGTATTTATAGCGCACACTCTCTGTCAAATGAAGCTTTTATTTTTGAAGTGAAGTCTAATTTTGGACACTAGGTTGCGCTCTTATTAACAGTAAAATCCCAAGGCGTGATTGAATAAACAAAATACCTTTAGTGTAAAGGTTTGTCTGGTTGTTAACAGGGTAAGTTAATGCGTCTTGTTAAATGGTGTAATCATCTTTCCACACTGACGACTATTTTCTTTGGAGGCTGACTCATGTTTTTCCAGGTAAGAGTGTTAATGGAGTGATGGTGTTATGAACCATTATCATGTGGCATTTATACAAAAGGTGTGATGTCAAGAATAGTTCTTCTCAGTAATAACATCTCTTATACTGGAGCTAAAAACAACCAATGAAGATGTCACTTTTTATCTTGTGTTTAGCAGTGTGACTGTGAGGTCATGGAGAGATATGCATATGCTTAAGTATCAATTTTGACATCCACGCAGTAATACATCGTAAGAGATTCTTTATCTGAGGTTTTTATTCTTTTAATATCGCTTCTTTTATTAATGGTGTTGCATGAATTCGTCAGTAATAGGTTGATTTTGCACTAAGTGCACATGACGCGACAAAACTGTGAGCTTCGTGTGAACAGGAATGGAAAAAAAACCCTTTCACCCACATCCTATCCACACAGACTACTAAAACTAACACCTCAGACAGACACTCACAAACTGACATCGGACCACCAAAAAAATCTAGCCAGAATACATTCTCGCTGAATAAGTCATTTATACGCGTTCGCCCAACAGGTCGGGATCCATAATTTGTGTACAGCTGTCAAATAAATCTTAGCAACAGCAGGTTTCAAATTTGACTCACAAACTGATAGTGGGGCCAGAGCCGCCAGGGGCCTCCAAAGATGAGTTGAACTCTAGGAGCCATCTGACTACTCTTGTATAGCAGTTACGCCGGAACCACTACTAAATTAACTCCGTGTTTTCACCTCATTGATCTAGCCAACATTAACTCCTAGATGTGGTCATCTTCAGCTGGATTTAACTGAAATGGTGAATTTGCCGCTTGCAATCAGGGGAATAAATTAGACAAACAGACGGAACTGAAGAGTGAACCCGTTTCTGTTTTCGTTAGTGACGAGAGTGCGGTGGATTTGCCGTGGGATCTGTTGTATCATGGAACGAAGGGCATTATGCAGCTAACCTTGATTGTCAAATACCCTAGAGTGTTTTGTATTCATGTGATCGCCACTCAGACAGACCACACTTAATATAGCATACAGCTTAATGCCAGCCTCTGTATGGTCAAGAATAGTAGTTCAGTAGTATAAGGTCTATACTATTTAAATACCAATTAAACTGGGTCTATAATAGGTTTTATTTTGATAAACATGACACAATAGTACATTAAGATTAGGCTATACAAGACAATACTTTTTAACTGAAGGTAGTAAATAACACTGGATTCTTATGGAATTCGAAACATGGCTCGCAGCACAAAAGAATCATACTTCCCCTGTATGTGACAACAGAAGTATGTCTGAATTCACTCAATATATAATTTCAAAGAAGCTCAAAACAGGTCCAAAAATTCTGCATACAGGTCTGTTCATTTTTCCGAGAGGAGCACAAAAGGGTGGTTTTCAGTCACTGCCAGTTAATGAACAGGCACTTTAGGAAGCTACTGCATGTGTTGTAGTGATTGTCAACAATCCCAAAACTCAACTACTAAGTTTGAAAGAATTTGTTGTCAGCAGGAGTTGTAATGGTCATTGTCGCAGGATTTTGCTAGGTCTGGTTATAATTTTATCTTCTCATGGTGATCAGTGCATACTCTACTTCCAGCGCCTCCTCTTTAACATCACTGTAGCAAAAAAATAAATATTTGAAATTATATATATCAATCTGTACTGATAAGAGACAATTTGAGATTTAAGGTGAGTGTTTAGATCTTTTATCGCTCTTTTTTCTCTTCTTTTTTTTTTTTTTACCCTTGTCGAGACCACAGATATCAGGTGAGAACTGAAAATATCTGTAAATGGTCTGTAAATGGGCAGTCCAATAACTTTAGAGTAGCAGTCACCACTATGACAGTAAAGAAATGACTCAAAAATTCACCAAAAGCGTTTCTAAGAGGTGCTTTGTCAGTACCTCCTTACCTAACAAAAAAAAAAAAACATAATTCAAGATTGCCTGACTGCTATACTTGATACAGAGATGAAACTAGCATAACCTTTGTGAATAATATCTTACTGCTGTTTATGCAACTTTTCTGTTCTTGAATATTTGGCTCAATGTAAATTGTATCTCTTCCACTGGGTGGTTTCCGAGTCTGAACTGTTTGAAAAAAAATAATAATAGATGCATTAAACCAAACAACAACAACTCACATATAAACTAGCATCTGGTTCTCACACCAATGTGCTAATATTAATTGTCGAGAGTTAAAACATTAACTGGCACACACTTATTCGTATTACGTGATTGCAATTTTATATACTTTTCTATAATTTTATAGACATTTTTTTGCAGAGATAATTTTATATAAACCATAAACCTAAGACTAAATGAATCAAGTAATTTACATTTTCTTGTAGTGTGATGAAATGTAATAAAATGTCACCCACCAGTGAAAACTGTGTGATTCTAGTACATAGTTTAATTTGAAAATGTACTGAGGCTGTCTCTCATGTTTGACACATGTAGGACTTATGTTACTGTGATTATTAAATGTAATACATAATTACATTTCTCGTCTTGTTCTCTGTATTTCCGAGATGTGGTTTGCGAATGCATTTATGAGATTCGATTGCAGAATTTGTATTTTTTGAGCCTTAGACGAACAGTAACTTCATGCATTGGCACAATGTCACTTTATAGATAACAGCCAAACAACTTTGCCTTTTTGATCAGTTTTTCTACACTTCCATTGCATGTGATAAAACATCCCCCCGACATGCAATCTCACAATCAACAGAGATCCAGCCACAGCAGCAAACAGAGATCAGCACTCATCAGAGACAGAGAGCCTTGGCGTATGAGAGAGAGACACAGTCATTAGTTTGAGTGAAAGCTGCTTCAGTCTGATCTATTGATTGTGACATGAAGCATATCCTCTGCAGTTTTTTGCTGCTTTACTTGTTGACATCATAATTTACTGCAGTTGCTTTTGATTCAGAGATTTTGATTGTGTATATTTGATTATAATGTTTGCTATAATGCTTTAATAGTGTATCACAAACAAGCATCACAACCAAACTATTGGTAGTCTGCATTTATGAATAAACAGAAGTGCAACAAATTTCTGATCTATTGTCTAATCAGCTCTGGTCATTATAATCAATTCTAGTAAATATAAAGGTAAACACTATATATCAACTGCTACTACATGTTCCCAATGTCTTGTGTTTTTTGTGTGTGCTTTGTGACCTTTGTGATAACTTTTTGTGTTACATATCCTACATTTGAGTGCTGCATGTTTGCTACAGTTCCTATTTCTCAGGTGACTGTCTCCCCCAGCCTCATTTGTGTTTATATAGCCCCCTGCTTTTCCATATTTTATTCAGTTGTAGAGTGTGTTTCTGATAAGTTCCCTACAGTCTTTGTTTCTTGGTTCGTTGATTTTGTGTTCGGTTTAAAAAAAATAATAAACATACTTGCTGCATGTTAGATCTGTCTCTTTGACCTAACAAAAATTTCTCTTCATGCATACTCCACCATTAATACACGTCCAGTAACATGGTTGCATACACATTGCATAGTAAAATTTACAGAGGCAAAGGAGTAGAGAGAAACGTGGACTGACTGAATGTGAAGCGTGTGCTGAAAGACACATGTATTCCAGTTGTGTGGGGACTAGGTAACGAATCAATGCTGAATTAACGAGTCTTTTTGGCCTGTAGATTAATATCATTTAGTTCTGTCTCACAGCTAACTACTTTCCAAGAAGTTATTTATTTATTTATTTATTTTTTAATTTAGCCACTTTTTTTACAAGTTCATGGTATTTAAAGAAGTGGCACTGCGTAGATACAAACACACTGGGGGTGTGTTTTTTAGTGTAGCTGAATGTGTTAAAAAGCACAACTACTGGTCAGCTCTACAAATTTGCTTTGTATGAAAACTCCACCAAGAAGCTTCTCTTTGAGACTAACTGTGTAGTTTTACCAGTTGACCAGTCCTTTCCTAGTCGCCACAGCTGACCAGAAGACAGAAGAAGAGCAAATGAAACACTACACGGGTCTCACCTGCCAACTATGTTCTGACAGAGTTTAGTGATGTCCAGATGTATGTGGGTCTGGTGGCTGGTGGGAGTTGTTGACAACGACCAGGTAGGTCTGCTGTGTTTTATCCTGATATGCCACCTCCAAGTAGACTGAGTACGCTGATGCTGTAGATCAGACACACTGATGTTGCTGGTACAATAAACGTGTGTTCCTTGTAGTGCCAGGAGAGAGTCAGCATGGTCACATTCACCTGACAACACACCAATGACACAAGTTTGCGCAGTGATGAGTGATGCAGATGATCGAAACGATGCTATGAGCATGATGATGATGATGATGATGTTAGTGTAGACATTGTGAAGTTTCTGCTCAATGACAAGACGAGGCGGGCGAGCATTAAAAAGCTTGTAGTATATACACGCATGCATTACCATCTGTCAGGTATGAATACCAATAGTCAGTTTCTGTTTTAATGTGTTAAGGAGTGAGTTTGTGATGTCAATTGAGACTCTTAATATTTTATAAATTTCTAAGATTAATACTGTACCACTACGGATGTTGATGCATTTAATGATTGTAAGTCGATTAAGAAAGATTGGTCATGCCATAGTATGTGTGAGGGTGAGAGATCATGCTCTAGATGTGTATCGTGCTCTAGTAGCGTAGGATAGAGACCATCCAATGAAGGATAATAACGAAGGTACGTTGAAAAGACGGACAGCAGCGCAGGGAGATCCAGCGCATGATACTGCGCTGCAATGTACGCTGTCAAAGGGCACACACACACGAAGAACACACAGCCCCATCATGTATCTAGTAAATGCTGCCCATTGATTAGCAGGGGTTCGATGGGAGCGGGGCAAGGGTAGCTTAGTTAATATATAAGATGGGGTGGACACAATAAGGGCATTCAGACACTTTTTTCTGGCAGTAGAACAGATGTGTACCATTCAACTGTCACGTCCCTCCCACGCCTACCATCACTGACCCCCCGCAGGTCCGTACTGTAGCAATCAGCATAACTGTGAGACTCCCGCGGAGATTGGAAGTATGAATGGGACGGGTCGTCGACGTCAGTTAGGGAACGCAGATTAGGGCGACTTTAGGATCAGATAGGAGTTTACATGGCACCTTAAAGAAGCTAAACTAAGAGACGGGGTACGAGACATGCTTTTCGACATTTGAATCTCGTCACGTAGTACATACACCTAGTTGTCAGTATCATAGTGTGAAGTTGCAGACGTCTGGAGTGTGCTTTAGAGTAGAGCTGTGCTAGAGATGGGTTGGATAAGGTGCACAGATTTTGATAGCCAGACGCAGGGCAGTCGTCAGAAGACGTCCTGCATCAAGGAACATCAGAGCAGATCTGTATACTATCTCGCATCACACAGTTGATTGCATCAACTAAATCTGAGGATGCGTCTGTTGGCCACTACATTTTGAGCACATCCATTAACGTCATTATACACACAGGCTCCACACGGAATCAGAGTCCATCACGGTCACGACTTTCACAAAGATATATCATGTAGTCTAGAGCTATAACGTGAATATCTAGGCACCATATAAACATGACAGTATTTGGGATGACTGTGACTATAGGCACAGTAATGGTGTCATGAAGCAAAAGCTACAACTGTATGAACTCATGGTAGATTGCGAACACGTTAGATTGTAACATGTCCGAAAAAGGCGTGCTCGAACAGGGTAGAAGTGAAGATCAGTCTGGTACAGTTGAATCCTGCTAACTAGGAGTGCGACGTATGCCCTGTACTGGAAGTGTATGTGCTGAGATCCACATTAGTACAGTAAAGACTCTAGGTCCAGGTTCTTACAGCGAACGCACGAACATAAGGATCAATGGAGATCCCGGAATTTACGAACTGATAATGTGCGCTTAGCTGTCAACACTTCACCTTAACAGTACAGTAACAGTATATGCACCGAATAGACCAGCTGATCAGCGGTACAATAGACGAATGCAATTCTGATCCAGAGTGATACGGTCCATCATGTATCGTCCCAAGCTAAGATTTTTAGATATGGATTACTACTATGTTGTGACCGCGACGCACATACAGCGTAGCATATCTAAAAATAAATGGACAAAAAATGTATAAAGCACGGTACTACACTTACAGCAGTTAAGTACATCAGTAATATACAGACACACAGTGACGACAGCGTAGTGAGTTGTGGAACTATGCTCCTACTCCCACTGACATTCTACGCACAGCCTGACGGAACGGGGGGCACCTAGAACTTGTGCTTTCACAGTGCATATATCATGTTACGTACCTAGCTATCGGATGTAGTTCCGGTACAGCACCCTACGTATGGACCAGTTATGCGGTAGATGTAATAGCTTGTGTGTTATGCAGCTAAGGACGTATCAAAAGAGTTGACCACAAGGCTCGACATTAGGGCACAATGGGTGATTCATGTCATGTATGACTGTTACACAGCAGCCGCTCTGTGAGAGTCGACGTACACAGGCATACTGATGGGGTGTCTTTTACGGACCAGCTCCGCGGCACAACACGGAGGTACACCGACAAGTGAGGATTGTCAAGCTGACTACATGTGTGACATGTCCTAAAACGTGGGGATGCTGCATACTACACCTCAGAGTTACGCTGAAAGTAGAAGTGATCGCTGTAGACCCACAGTAGTCACAAAAACTCTCTAGCTTTAAATTCTTACTGAGAAAACATGACATATATTAATAGGGCATCACACCTTTTCAGTAGATCCTGATCTTGTTTCTAACCTGTAATTACACCGTAGCAGAATCAGGGGAAGATTGTACAGTTGAACAGCAATTCTCTACATGGTGGGAATGCAGAGCAATTCAGTGGGCTACATCGCACAATGAAACTTACCTGGAATTTGAATTGCAAATTCGCCTGTGTGTGTAAACGAAAATCCAATGTGGCGCTTAGCTCAGTAAAGATAAAAAAAAAATAAGGTGCCATAAAGCATATGGTGCCGGTCTTTTTCACAAAGGAACGTAGGAAGGATGTGACAATTGCATATTGTTGGGGAAGATGCAGGTCTCTGCGAAGATCCCCCCGAGAGAATGGGAATGCAGTTAGGAACCAGACAGGCGCAAGCCAAATACATGAGTCCAAAAGGTCTTGGCACAATAGGGCTGAGTAGGAGCAGTATAATGTTGAGAAATATTTCCAGATGTGTAGTTATAAAGTGCTTAAGCCATGAGTCTCGGCCCACTGTCAGTGCACCCGTGACTGCGTTGCATTTAGAATTTCAGGCATGTTAAAGCGTACAGATCCGGACACGAAGTTAATTACAAGGAGAATATCACGGAGATATCGTTCACGAAGATTACGTGAGTGCATAGGATTATATGTTACAAACAAAATGTTGTAACTCACTATTGAACTCTGAGAGTTTCTTTCGAGAGCGAGAGCTGATGCGTGCACAGCAGCCGCTAAAGCTAAAACTATTAAGATCATATTAATTTATATATAATGTACTATATATACGTAATATACCTATTATGCTATATAGTATATATAATACTATATACTATATCTATGCTGATATATATATTTTGGTAAACAAAATCACTTTAAATGTGCAACCCATTTGCTCCTGAATCATCATTGCACACGAGAGAGGTACATTACGGGCGGTGAATCAGATTCTGTGATTCAGTAAACTCTGTTTCTGTACAATTCTATGATTACAGCAGGTTTCCACTTTGCCAATGGATCACGTTTTTCCCGTCTAAGAGAAACTACAATGTGGTCGCCGTATACATCTCAGAGAAAAAAAAGCAAAGGTACGAGAAAGCTTCTTGGGCGGCTCGTACCTTTTTACAGAAGGCACACACGAGTCCTTGAAAGATAGCCTACGCACTAAAGTATAATGAGATGAGTAAGAGACATTGCTAAATGAGTCTGATGACAGGAACCGACAGGACGGGCTCAAACATGAGCGTGAGTAACAAAACATTCAATGTAGGCTAGTATTACAATAAAAGCCATATTCGCTTTAATGTGCTTAGAGTGAGTTGTGATGTCAGTTGTTGACTCTTAATATTTATAATTTCAAGATTAATAACCAACTCGGATTTCATTTTAATTACAATAAAAAATCTCCCATGCTTATCATTTAAAGAGACTCATCAGGGTCTTCCGTGAAAACAAACAAACAAGAAAGAAAAAAGAAATAAAAACACATGAAATTACCGCCCTTAGCTGGGTCATGATTTAAAATAAACGCCACGCAACCAGGAGCTTCTCTGTCTTCAGCTTCTACGTAATTTTGACGTCACAGAGTCGATAATCCGCTAATGCTGTAAGAGGTTCAGTAGTCATTTCATCTGGATAAATATGTCATGTTTTGTTTGTTTGTTTTATTCGTCCGTACATTGAATATCGAGATCCTCACAGAGGCTCTTCTGTTTTATTGAGCTCTGGAAGAGCAAGCTTACAGCAGATCTACGGAGCAACATCTCTGTATTAATTCTAACAAACAGCTGTTCAACATCGATGGGACTGCAGATTTCACAGCGGTCACACTGGCCTTGTTTTGCTCACGCCCTTCGTCCATGGTAAGATGTTTCAATTTGTAACCTCAACGCTTTCGGTTTTTTCAGCTAGAGAGTAAATGACAATTTCACATCATTAACTCCTAAAATCTTATCTTGGATTGTATTTGTAGGTCGTATGTAGCATTTGTGTTTGGTTCCCAAGAGTTCTTTTTCTGTTTTTATACTAAATTCTCCCTCGTCAACATCACATAAAAAGCTGCATTTCTGATGCGTTCAATATTAAACTGACTCTGCCTGCTCGACGACATTTTAAGCAGAAATATTATATATGAATAATTCAATATATGACGTTATTGAAAAACTCAAACAATGGTTGGTATGATTATATAGGCCGAAATGTCTGGTTCTCAAGTTTATATGCTGTGTCTGTGGTCGTTTGTCTGTTTCCTTTGTCTGCCCTGGTTGTTTGGTTTCTGATTTGCCTATCTCTGTGAAGGGCCGTGTGTCTGTAGTTCCCCCCCGGTCACCCTCGACTCCTGGCCATCCACTAGAGAGTATCAGACATCTAGTAGTCCTATGCTACAGGACGGACCAGATGTGGGGGTTTTGCCCTTGCGCCCGCGGTCCCGCCAACGTTTGGGGGGTCGGTGCATTCGGAATAGATATGCTAGAGGATCAGCACGACCAGAGGTGCGGACTTCAGACGTGGATCTTGGTCCTCCTGACCATCGACAAAACACCACGCAACTGGTACCACCGCGAGGATGCCATGCAGACAAGAGACTACTAGAAGCAGTGAGAGTTCAGGAAAAATCAGACAAGAGTTGTAAAGGTCACGAACCGACCGACAAGTGTTGAGACAGCACCAGCACCACCAAAAAAGGATCAGCACGGTCATGATGCTACATATACTTCCACTGTTCCTTGCAATAGTCGATCTGTCTACGTGTAGGAGTTAGACTGTACTCGGCCCTTAAGTTGGTTTGTTTTGCTCATTTTATTTCTAAGAAATTAAAGTAACTTGACCAGCTAGCCATCACGTGATTTTCTCTCATTTTACATTACAAGCTTTTACAACTCATAGGTCATCTACTAAACTCAAATTCATTGACTGGCTGTAAAATTAAATTGTACATCATCATACAGCGTTGTTGTGCACCCTGATTAAATTATGTTGTCAGATGAAAGACTGTGCACTCCTACAACAACACAAGCTGAGGACTTAGGCAAGGAAGGTAGAACAGGATGTCAGCTGAAATGTATAAATGTAATAACTGGGTCTCTTTATGGAACCTTTTCTAGAAGCTGATGCATCAAACCGATAGCTACAATTCATCACGACCTGCGTACCCATGCTCTATGTTTGATGAAGAGCAATCTAAGTGAAATAAAAATTTTAATGCATCTTTTTTTTTTTGTTTGTTTGGTTTTTTTTGTGGATATGCACTGGCAGGCTAAGTATTTGATTCATCACTCACAACATTTTTTTCCCCAAATTATCTTTACCCTTTGTATCTTTAATCAGAATTAACTGATTAAAAAAAAAAAATTCAACGGGTTGCGGTCTGCATACAAACCACCGAAGAGAACTTAGAGCTAATGTACACCTAGTATAGTGTTATTGTTAAATACAAAAGCCTCCCTTCTCAATAGGTTGTAATTTAACTGATGTTTGTGAAATTTCCTTTTGAAAAGTACCCAACAGGATGCCTTCAATCCCATTTTCATCATCCTGCAGTAGTGACACAGCACCACCACCCAGTAGCACTTGCATCATCCAAACTGAAATGCATATGAATAATTTGGAGTCATAAGATGTAGTGACCACTACCCAAAAGGGTTTTAACAGAATTGTCGCAATCAGTCCACTCAAAAAATTTGCATACTGCCAGTTTTTTTAGAGGCAACATTAACATCTGAGAAATTTTTTACAAATCCCTGATAATAGCCAGACATTCCTAGGAACTCCTATTCATGTTTCTGCACAGGGTACCGTAAATTTGTAATAGCTTGCACTTTTTAAAGCAACAGGTCGAACCTGCCCCTTGGCTCCACCTGTTTCCTAAATAGGTAATTGTTTTCGTTTTCGCCAAACCCAATAATTCTGTATAAATCAAGAGGAGAGATGCATCCAGTTACCGGGATTAAAAACAGTGCTTAACTCTTTGGTCAAGTGCTCACTCCATGTTTCTGAGTAAATAACAATATCATCGAGGTAAGCTTACAGTTTTAACACCCCGCCCAGACTTGATTACATCCTGGAGCGTTACGCAGTCCGAACGCCATCACCTTATAATTAACAACAATTTTCTTTAAGCACTGTACTATTATAACATCTGAAAACAGACTGCTAAACAGGACAGAAGTGAGATATCAATCTAGTGTGTGAATCCTCCCCCAACAGGATCTGACCACCCTTTACTGAAAGTGCACTAGCTGTGACCACAGTAGTCACAAAACACTCTCTAGCTTTACTTATTCTTACTAGCAGAAAACTTGAACATAATTATCAGTGGATCACAATTTTTCTGTATCTTTTCTTTCAACCTTTCACTCTACAAACAGGGCACAACTGTACTTTGTCAAAAGCATCTCTACTTTGTTATTGCAATTTTCGGTATTGATACTCCACATGTTTTAACTGTGTTTTGAATTATACATTGCACTGTGTTGTGTTTTGCTCTATAATTAGTTTTTTCTTTATTAATATAATACATAAATTAATAGTGTTTAGAATAAATTGCAGTCTCAGTACATCAGTAGGCGGTGGTGAAATTGCGTGGTGGGTTGTGGAACTGCAGTCCTGCTGAATCTCGAGAGATTTGAATTCTTGTTGAATATGGGTGGAGTTTGTGAAATAATAGCCTCATGTTTTCCAGGTAAGTTCGTGGCAAATATGGCGAGAGTAGAGTATTAATGTTTGTGTGTTTATTTCCCGATGTGTTTTAAAAGTGTTTGAAGCAAGTCTCTGCATTATTACCCGTGTTATGCGTTGATTTATGAGTTTGCACGTGTTAAGAGTTCATCATAACACGAATGTTGTTTACGGAGAATATAACGGAGATATCGTTCTAATAATTTCATGCTGAGTGATAGGATTATATGTTAAAACGTAATGTTTAACTCACATTGAATCTCGAGAGTTTGAGAGCGAGAGTGATGCGTTGCCGCCGCTACTAAAACTATTAAATCATATATATATATCATAGAACTATATATTAAGTAAGCATTGAGTAACTATATATTTGTGTTTCCAGGTGTTTTTGGTGATGACGTGGTGACAGTGATGGAGGGAGATACAGTCACTCTAAACACTGATATAATCAAAAAAGAGCATGACAAGTTGCTGTGGTATTTTGAAGACAGTCGCATCGCTCTGATTAATGGACATCCCAACACAAGCTGTTTATATGATGGTGTTGGAGGGAGATTCAGAGACAGACTGAAGGTGGACTATGAGACTGGATCTCTGATCATCACAAACATCACAACTGAACACACTGGACGTTATGAAGCAGAGATCATCAGAAGTGAGAGTTCAGGAAAAAGACAAAGTTTAAACAGAAACCGCAAGTGTGACAGCACAAAAATCACCAAAAAAATCAGCGTCAGTCATGATGATACCACGAAAACTTTCCATGTGATCATCATTGGTGAGTTAATGTAATTTACCCTTAAGTTATTTATTTATTTATTTTTGAAGAAATTAAATATTAGACCACGTATCAGTGGTTTTTCTATTTTAATACAAAAATAGATCATATAAAACCAAATTCATTGACTGGCTGTAAATTAAATTGTTCATCAGCATAAAACGGCACTTCTGATTAAATATGTTATTACTGAAATCCTGTGCTCCTACACAACACAAGTGGATTAGAAAAAGGAAGGATAGATGGATGTCATTGAAATTATAATGTAATAACTGGTCTTTTAGGAACCTTTTATGATGACCAAACATACTACAATTTATCACCGATGGTTCATGTTTCTTTGAAGACACCATGAAATAAAAATTAATGATTCTTTTTTTTGTTTGTTTGTTTTTTTTTTTTTGAATTGAAGTTTTTTTTGATTTTTCACTCCACAACAATTTTTTCCCCAAATTCATGTACCCTCATAATCTTTAATCCAGAATAACTGTTTTTCCCCAAAAAACGAACTAACGGGTTGTGGTCTGTATATACAACCACCGGAAGAGAACTAGAGCCAATGTACACCTCAAAGTGTTGTAAAGCCATTAAGAAGACTAAAGCCTCCTTCTCAATAGTGCTGTAATTTAACTGATGTTTCAGGAATTTCTTTGAAAAGTACCCAACAGGATGCTCAATCCCATTTTCATCATCCTGCAGAAGGACAGCACCACCACCAGTAGCACTTGCATCAACATCCAACTGAAATGCACATGAATAATTTGGAGCCGTTAAGACAGGACCACTACTCAAAAGGTTTTTAACAGAATTGAATGCAATCTGGCATTCATCAGTCCACTCAAAAATTTGTGATACTCGAAGCAGATTTGTTAGAGGCAACACAACATCTGAGAAATTTTTACAAAATCCCCGATAATAGCCAGACATTCCTAGGAATCTCCTGAGTTCACGTTTCGTACAGGGTACTGAAAATTCTGTAATAGCTTGCACTTTCAAAGCAACAGGTCGAACCTGCCCTTGCCCCACCTGTTTCCCTAAATAGGTAATTGTCGCTTTGCCAAACTCACACTTAGACAAATTAAGAGTGAGAGATGCATCCAGTTACCGATTAAAAACAGTGCTTAACTTTGTCAAGTGCTCATCCCATGTTTTCGAGTAAACAACAATATCATCGAGGTAAGCTTTACAGTTTGAAACACCGCCCAGCACTTGACACATCCCGGAGCGTTACGCAGTCCGAACGCCATCACCTTATAATTAGAAATCATCCAGGAGCAACGGCGGATGTTTTTTTTTTGGCGTCGCTCCGTCAGGGAACTTGCCAGTACCCTTTAGCATAGTGAGTTCGTGACGCGCCAGAACCACTACGTTATCGATACAATCTCCATAAAGCGGGAAGCGAATCGAATCTGGTTTTGAAATCCGCGGCATTTTACTCTTCTATAATCCGTGGAGAACCGTTGTGTTCCGTCAGATTTCAGGACTAATAAACAGGGTGAACTCCAGGCACTGAAACTCGGAACTGCAAACCCATTCTCAACTAAATATTTTACCTCGACCTCCATAACTTTACGTTTAACTGGATTCACTTTATAAGCACGTTGCTTAATCGGTGAATGATCAGATGAGAATTTAAATTCTCCAAAATCATGGAATTATTCAATCTGCCACGCAACATCAGGGTACTCTGTAGATTCAGTCCATCTTCATCAACATCACTGTCAGAAGCAATCACGATCGAAACCACTGGAGTGATAACAGAGCTTTTTAACTCTTTAATCTCTTCCCCACGACTCACATACAGCTTCAGCAAGTTTACATGACACACGCGATTTTTTCTTTGCCGGTCAGGAGTCTGAACAACATAATTCGCTTCATTCAGCTTCTTATCAATGACAAGAAGCTGTTCAATCCCAAATGGACAAAATCAAGTCCACCCTGTATTTTCGTTTCTTTTTCTTGTCTTCTTCTTCTTGCTTCTTCTTCCTTCATTTATGAATTCAATCACGCCAGGGAAGAAACCGACCATCCCAACTCGAATTGTATCAAGCAAGTATTATGTGGAATTGGAGAATGTTTTAAAAGGCTTCATGCAGTCCCAACTGAACAAAACTCCAAAAGCGATTGCAAAATCAATGTGTTCCTTTATATTATATATCTATCTATATATTTTATATATATATCTATATAATCATATATATATATCTATATATATATATATTTATTTATTTATTTATTTATTATTATATAATTTTTTATGTCTTTAGTTCCAGCTGATCGGTCCGATCAAGTCAAAACTGATTTGAAAGAGCCACGTATGGAGAAGAGGAGTTTGACTTGGGATGTTTTTTCATTCCTCTTTATAGATTGCATATACTGAGTACAATATATTGTCATAAATGCCATTGTTCTGAATGGGAGCTTGACTTTATAGTTAACTTAAATGATTTTGTGTTGTTCTTTCAAAAACATGAATTCTTTGAACACAAAATATAAATTTCCAGAAATCTATAAATAAAATGTCAAACTTCATCCTAACACCTGCTGCTTATAATAAAGAAAGTCAGAATAATTAACAAGGGCAATAACATGTCTCGCCACTGTATTCAACAAACCTCGTGTAATGCCATGGAACTGAAAGTACAAACAGAAACACCGCCGCTGTACAAACAAATTCAAGTACATAAGACATTGACATGTGGACTATGGTATCATTAAATCATGGAGACGTTGGAAAAAGGCAGTCTCTGACATTTCTGGAGGCCAATCCTCTATACTATTCTAAACTTTCATAAACTGTTTCATTATAATCCCTATTTTTTAACAGAGGAATAAACCTTTTGGACATGCAAAAGTGTCCATAGAGATAATGCAGTGAATATGGTATATAAACACACTTGTCATATTCTCTCGCTCTAATGACTATCTGTCTTTAGCTGTTCTAGATTCAGGTCTGTCTTCAGCTGCTTTAGCAGGAATTGTTGTTGGTGTTATTGCTGTTCTGCTGCTGCTGACTGTTGTAGCTGCTGCTGCTGTGCTTCACTATCGCCGCAGGAGCTCCAGAAATAGTGAGTATTACATGGAGAAACTGTAGTAAGAGTGAAACGTGCTTAATGCTAAATTATTATTTGGCTCTCTGGAATACTTGATTCTGATTGCTCAGTTGAGAC
>NW_024879381.1:19263-19336 GCF_018340385.1 Cyprinus carpio
ATGTAAAACTTTTTATTGAAACGCGAGTGAAGTACATAATAAATAATCAAGTAATTTGGAATTTAATTACATC
>NW_024879381.1:19397-41084 GCF_018340385.1 Cyprinus carpio
TCGTTTTGGCTTGTCGTTTAAATAAATGTATCTTCTTATATATAATTCTTGTTCTTTTCTAAATACTGTTAATTAAAATGATTTGTTGTGGAGTAAGGGGAACTAAAATAGCCTAGCTATGTTTTCAGTTTTTATTATAATGTTTGTGAACCTTTCGCATCTGCATTTCTGAATTTTTTTTTTTTTTGTAGCGTATTTTAACCATGCAGCACACCTTTTTAAAATATTTTGATAAATTACTAAAAAAATTAATAAATAACTGACTTTTTAAACCGTTTTACTGATTGTGTTAATCGGTCAAAATTATTGCGGTTAATCTTATTTACCTTGTTTTATTAACATTAAAGCCAATTTACAAGCACATAATTATTCTAGGTTTTGTTTTTAAGGTTTAACTTGATAAAACACTAATTGTAAAACTGTACACACTAATTGTAATGCACTTTTGCTTCGAGGTGCTGGTCAGATGTAGTACAGGTGAAGTCTGGGCATTAAAATGTGTGCAGCTAAGAGTTTATTATACCACCTGTTAACTGAGTGACACTAGCTGTAAACTGATCTAGAGTACATTTAAATTTAGTCATTTAGGAAAATGTATCATGTTTTTATTCAAATCAGCAGCACTTTAACACAGTAGTTATTATAATAAGATGAAGGATGTATCGTTATTACACCACAGCTCAACAGCGCAGGTTAAGGTTCTGGAAAGTGACTTTGAACCTTGTTTTTTCTTTGTGCTAAAGAAATAAAAATAAAATAAAATGTAACATTTTTAACTATTATTATTATTATTATTATGTTATTTTTAAAAATACAAGCCAGAAATTAACCTGATTCTTGACTGATGTGATAATAAGTAATAATAGACATAATGAAAACTGAGGAAATTGTCTTTGAGCCAAAATATATAGGCAACTATTGTCACATGATTATACATGATGCACATTATGCAAAACAAATGCAAACTTTTCCTGTCGCTGTTCAGAACGGTTTATTATACCTCAGAGGCTGAGATGTTGTCCTCTTGGAATTATAAGGTTCTCTCTGCATTCCGAGTAGTTTTGAGATATTGATCTTCAAAGTTTTTGCATTCCATTTGACTGTAGATAGAACCTTTCTGTTTTTTTTTAAATAAAAAGTCCCAAAATGTACACATTAAAAAATCTGTCACATAATGTATATAAGTTGTCACAGAATAAGAAATGTGAAAAATCATTTTGATAAAAATGTCAGATAGAATCTTATAATTCCCAGGGTACTGTGTTTTTTTTTTTTTTTTTTTTTCAAGCTTGGACAAACACTGTATAAGGTTATACATTGAAATAATTAGTGAAGATCCAGTATGCCATGTATGAAATTATTAATGTACTCCATAACAGGTAACTGTTCATTGATCATGATGATTTTAAAATGTAATAAAAACTATAATTACAAGGTACAATAATTTTTTGGAATATGAGTATGTAGGTCCATATTACAAAAAAAATCAATCAGAGGAAACACATGACAAGTTTTGCATCACAGGTTCATAATGTGTTATTTTACCTACAATATGTCTTGTTTCTCTTGTATGTTTTTTATTTTTTTTGTGAAATCTTTATGGAGAAAATTAACGGGACAAAGACTTCCAGCACAAAAATGACTGTTTTTGCTGTATTATCATTTTTATTCATGCATGGGAAAAATTATACATTTATGTCTACAATGAAAAGTCCTCTTCAGGTTTCATGTGGCATGTTGTCACTGCTGTTTTATTATTGAATTTTTATTGTAAATAAAAATAATGCAAATTCATGTAGCTATAAGTTATTAAGTTCACTATTAGTAATTTCACTGTAAATTGCCTTAAACCATCTAAAAACTAATATTTATACTGTGTTTATATTTAAAACTTATTGTAAATAAAAATAATGCAATTCAACCTATCAATATCAAATACTCAAAATCTCTTGGAGTTGACCTTTAGCACACATGCCATGAACTAAGGTGTAAAACTCACTGAATAGACATCACGCACTGAGGAAAAACTACACAGTTAATGACTTTTAACTGAAGCACATTCAATGTTTGCCTGCTCCATCTTGCTTTAATCACAGGCTCTTACTCTTCAGCACAAATCCCAGTGTTAAATGAACACTGCTCAGTGTGCACACGACAGAGGTAAAGTTAACACTGAAGAATTTTTTTAGTACATTGATAATTAAGTGCCTCATAAGCAATGAGTCAACACGTGCTTTTAACAAACAGAATCACTGAAAGAAAGAGACAAGACGACACCCCAAAAGAAGGGAAGAGTGAGTAAACACCACAAACTACTGACTTCAGCCACGGATTAAAGAAATCGACCCCCACCTCGAAAATAAACGAAGTGAAACGTGAACAGTAATGTGTACAATGGTCCGGAATCTTTGCTCTGCAATCTCTCCCATCCAAGGCACACACACAAACACACAACACACATCAGTGAGTAGTGAACACACACACACACCACCCACACCCGGAAGCATAGGGGCAGCTATTATTGATGTGGCACCAGGAATCCAGTTTGGGGTTCCCGGTGCCTGGCTCAAGGGCCTCAACTCGTATTTTAAGGAGTGATGGATCAAATTGCAACAAACTAATTTGACTTTTTGCTGATTAGGGGTTGCTGAATTCGTAATAATGAAACAAAATGAAAAATTTAACATAAACAAATTAAGAAAGAAAATAAAAACAGTTTGTAGTAGTTGAAAAAGAAATGTAAAAAAGGCGCAACATTTTAAAAAGGAAATGAACATATTAAAAAATATTAATTGTTTATGGCCCATCAGATGGATGAGCTGGAGAGCCATTATGCCATCATTAAACAATTGGACCATACACATAGTCATCTTTAAGATAAAAAAATGCCAATATATGTGAGCATATTTGATATCTGTTCTGTGTTTCTTTAACGTAACCTCTTGTTAGATCTGATGTCATTGACCAGAAGACAAGCAGCAGCTGGCAGCAAGCCACGCCCATCCAGGGCAGTGCCGACCAATCGCATCACAGCTTAAATTGTATCACAACAACTGACGTGAACCTCTGACAACAAAAAACAAAACACAACTGAAATAAATGGGAAATGAAATTAGATTTTTTTTGTTTTTAAGACCCTAATTTTAGTCGCTGACATAAACTCAAAACATATTCTAATTTTCTTCTCAACCGAAAAAAAAAAAAATCAGGACAGTTTAGAAAGACGTTGTACATTGATGACAGGAAGCTTCCTGCATCATTTCTTGCATCTTAAGTATTCAGTCTGCGTACAATCAACAAATTAATTCCAGTAAATGCATATGTGGCTGCTGTACCTTGAAAAACATGTTGTGACCAGAGTTGAGTGATGTTCAGATGTGTGGGTCTGGTTGCTGATTGGATTGTTTGAGCACACAGCTGTAGCTGTTTTTATCCTGATATTCCACCTCCAGACGGCAGAGAGAGCAATGATTCGGAGATCAGACAACAATGATGCTGACAATAAACTGTTTCATTTGTACCAGGACGAGACGTAACATGAATCACATTCACCACTGAACACACCAATGAAACAATATGATGATGATGATGGATGATGATGCTGATAAGGGAAATTGTGAAGAGTTACTGCTGATGAGAGGAACAGACAGATGAGCTGGAAAAAAAAAGATATTTGGGAGTAATTGACAAGACATGGCTGATCTTGAAATGATTTTGATATTTGATCGTAATCTGTCCTAGGGTCACTCTTCCTTTGTATTAGAGCTAATGGTGTTGCTATAAATTGTGACACGTCTTTAAATCTTAATTACAGAAATACTTGCTTATTTTAAAAATATTAAGTGAACTATATTTTGCGTGTCTGTGCAAAACGCACTCCACGGTTCGATGGTTGGTGCCATAAGAAATGATTTAACATTAAACTATTAATATATTCTCTGAAGTATATTCAACCAATCAAGAGTCTGAGAACGGGCAAACATTTATTAATTGTACATGTTCACGTGACTTTCGGGTAAAGCTGCTGTGAAACAATGGGTATTGTGAAAAATGCTATGCAATGAAATGCTACCCCAATTTCACTTTTCATTAAAAGAACATCGTCATATGTGGGAACATTTCCCCATCCTCTTTGACTGGATTGAGCTTATACGAGTCTCTGGATGTTCCAGAAGTCCATCTTATCACATCAGCCGGTCTGTAGTTCAGTAACATGAGTCTGTAGAGTGCTAGTCTTGAGTCTCCCTCCGTCACTGAACACTGACTTCCTTCATCTTTTCATCCTGAAATCAGCAACACTGGAGTAACAGACAGAGTTTTATTTCTTCAGGTCACCTATTACAGTTTTACTTGTTAACAGTTAAAATAAATGACTTTGGTTAAATCACCACAGATTATACTTTAATCTTGGATTTTTGAAATGATCACATGGCTTTCTTCTTGGATTTGAAATTAAAATTGAGTCGCTAAACACTGTGCTTAAAGTGAAACTCCTTTCTTTTTTTCTTTCAGAAAAGGACTGTCTGAGCTGATTTTTCGTAGTATTGAGCTCAGGCCAGACTGTGTGTGAAAGACCTTTTATCCTCCAGTCCCTTGGTTGAACTTAAACATCAGAAGTGAATAAAGCTGCGCAGCCATTACATGGAAAAAACCACGCAGAGGACTGATTCTGTTGTTGAGTACATTTGTTACGAACTGGACATCAGACATCTCTGGTTTTGATTTTAGCGCGTAGAGTAGAAACAACTTTTTTTATTTAGCCATTAGGCAGGTGTGACAACAACATGCTTTATATGAAGTTTTATGTGGACCTTAGCAAAGATATACATGATTCTCCTCATCAGTCAGATTTTATAGTCTGTGTGAACGACCATTTTGTGGTAGTTCCCCTAAAAACTCTATGAACGAGAAAACACATCTCTCAATGTTTCACATCACCTTCTATTGCTCTATTTTCACAAGAGGGCAGTTTTTTAAAACTCTTCTGTTAAATTAAATTAAAATTATAATAAATGTACCCATTAAGCAGACGCTTTTATCCAAAGTGACTTACAGTGCATTCAGGCTAACATGTTTTTACCTAATAAGTGTTCCCTGGGAATCAAACCCACAGCTTTTTGGCGCTGGTAACCAATGCTCTACCACTGAGTCACAGGAAACACTTAAATATTGTCATTTAATGTATTTATTTCTCCCAGTTATTTTATCAATGCATGATTATTTCATGTTCTACAAAATCCATATATACAGTCTGGCACTCTACAAGATATCGTTTCAGAAGATATCTCAGGTAAAAACAAAAAGACACGGTAAATAATACAACATGTTTTTCAGCTAATAGTCTTCAGTGTTCATCAAAAACACCAACAGTAATATGAATCTTCTTTCGAAACTGGTATCAGTAATGATTAGTAATTTCAGTAGTAAACAAAGACACTTATTTGTACAGAAATCTCTAGATGATCTTGATTATGAATCAGTATTACAGTCCCCTTACAAACACACAGACTTGACATAAATCATAAAACTGCATTATCTGGTTACATTCGACTTTCAGAACGTAGGAAAGTAAGTTGCTTTAATTTTACGTATTTGAATAAGATTTTTGCACTTTCTCACTTGTACCATCAGACAGAAAAAGAAAACGGAACGTCTAAAAACACTACAAATTCTGATTTCATCATTAAGATGTCATAGAAACGGTCACTGCAGATGACTTGTGAGACCAAACACAGTGTAGATCTAGTGTAGTGTAGATGAGTGAAATGCTAGTTTGATTTATGATTCTGGTACAATCAAAACTGTTTCAGACTTACCAACCAGATGCCAAAAGCAGCAAAAAACAAACAAGCAAAACATTTTCTTCAGCAGCTCCGAAAAGGAAAGAAATGTATTTAAGTCACTACTAGAGCTTCTCTGTAATTACTTGGGATGAAAACGGTTTCCTGTTTGTTGGGTGTACGTGTCTGTTGTCAGCTTGTTTTTTTGTTTTCTTCTAAACAACACAGTCTCTCATGTTTTTGTAGAGCTACATGACATCACATTAATGATGATGACTTGTCTCACTCTTGCAATGATTCATTTCATTTATTAATATAGTCAGAAGAAACAAATACTATAGCTCTATTTGTCTGTTTTTAACAAAAAAAAAAAAAAAAAAAAAAAAAAAAAAAAAAAAAAAAAAAAAAAACAATCAAAACAAAAAAAACAAAAAAAAAAAAAAAAAAAAAAAAAAAAAAAACAACAAAGGACTGCGAAGCAATTCCAAAGAATGAAAGGGACCTCAGAATGGGGGAACCTCTTGTACTTTTACTAAATTTAACGTAACAGAATTTAATCTAATCATGCATGGCTCACACTCAAACAAACAAAAAAAAAGTTTTTGAATGACTTTACTGAACACACATGTTTTACAGTACATTATAGAAAAAAGTTAACTGGAGTCAGGAGTTAAAAAAGCTGGAAATAATTTCTCAATTTGATCAGTCCATTGTAATCGCTTCATTTTGGCATGGAGAAAGTTCAGTCTTTGTCTATACATGTTCTTGTGCTGAAATAGTGACAAATGCTCAATGTTGAGCTAAAGTGTCAGTGAAATATTATTTCTAAAGAAATCAGCATGGGATGACACCACAAAAGAAGCCAGTCAAACCAAAAATTATTAAACCATTTTTGGTATTTTTTTACCTAGTTGTGTGCAGGATGCAGGACACTATAGTTCCTTTATGTAAGTGAGGATACAAAATAACGTAAACTGTGGACATATTATACACAAAAATTATTCATACAGTGGACGACCAGTAAAGCTGATAACAAAATTAGGGACCAAAAATTTGATTGACCACTTTGACCATTACCAATACTTTCTATCAAAGTTATCTGACATTATCAAGATGATTTTGTTCCTGACAGAGTTTAACTCTTGATTTCTTGTAATCATTTTATTACCATTTTTTCCAAACTATTAGAGAATAACCTGTGATAATGTGTGAACTGTTTGAAGGTGTTTGAATAATAAATTTGGTTTGACTGTATATTTCCAATCTGACGGATGAGCACAGGTGTAATTTAACTTTTACATTAATAAAATAAGAGACACCAAACACCATCTAATGGCTGTGCATGTATAGGAATATTGCAAAATATTGCAAAGAGAAATGGGTGTAAGATTCCTCACTGACCACTGTTGTTGCAAATACAGGAAACACCTGGTGGAAGTTATACCTCTTTTTAGCCTTTTTTAAGACACATGCTCACTACCCAAGGCTCTTCTTCTTTTTGCTTCCTCTATTTCAGTAGATGTTTGTAAATTAAACTCTCAATTGCAAACTCTCATTTACATAAAGACAAACATAGGCTATCTTAACTTTATCACGTTGCTGTTCACAGCAACATCCTATTGCCAAAGCTCAGTGTCGCTTTCTCAGTGCGTGTTGCTGGTGGTGTAAATGTTTGTTTGTTTTTTGTATTTATTTGACCCGACAAGTGCACCTCATTTCAACAGTTAACGAATTCAATATTCTGTAAAAATACTCAAAACGAACTTATGTCATCAATTATGCAAAATATAGTGTATGAATAAGAAACCATTTCAAGATAGAGCACAACAGGTCAATAAGGAATAGATTTTTAACAATAACTGATAAACCTTGTTGTGAGCTCTGAGGTTGTTAATCAGTAATATAGGCATTTTGTTGAAGCCCTCTGTGTTCATTTGAATTATTTAAAAAAACAACGTAAACTGTAACTGACTCTAGAACTGTGAAAGCCAGCCAATGACGACGCTGCCATTATATGACTGGTTCATGTGCTCTGGCTGCAGTAACTTCCACCAAGTGTTTTTTCTGTATTTGCAACACAGTGGTCAGGAGGAATCTTACACCATTTCTCTTTGCAATATTTGCAATATTCTTATACAAACCCGATTCCAAAAAAGTTGGGACAGGTATCAATAAGAGGCCGGAAAAGTTAAATGTACATATAAGGAACAACTGCAGCGAAAAATAGTGGAGCAATATCAGAAAGGAGTTTCTCAGAGAAAAATTGCAAAGAGTTTGAAGTTATCATCATCTACAGTGCCAATAATATCATCCCAAGACATTCAGAGAATCTGGAACAATCTCTGTGTGTAAGGGTCAAGGCCGGAAAACCCATACTGTATTGGCCCGTGATCTTCGGGCACCCTTAGATGCATTGTATCACATACAGGTAATGCTAACTGTAATGGAAATCACAACATGGGCTCAGGAATACCTTCCAGAAACCGTGTCGGTGAAACACAATCCACCGTGCCATTCACACCGTTGCCGGCTAAAAACTCCTAATAGGTGAAAAAAGAAGCCATTTCTAAACATGATCCAGAGCGCAGGTGTGTTCCCTCTCTGGGCCAAGGCTCATTTAAAATGGAACTGTGGCAAAGTGAAAACTGTATCTGTGGTAAGGACGAATCAAAATTTTAAGTTCTTCTTTTTGGAAAACTGGGATGCCATGTCAGTCCCGGACTAAGAGAGACCAAGGGACAACCCAAGTTTTTATCAGCGCTCAGTTCAGAAGCCTGCATCTCTGATGATATGGGGTTGCCATGAGTGCGTGTTGGCATGGGCAGCTTACACATCTGGAAAGGCACCATCAAGCTGAAAGGTATATCCAAGTTCTAGAACAACATATGCTCCAATTCAGGACGTCGTCTCTTTCAGGGAAGACCTTGCATTTTCCAACATGACAATGCCAGAAAACATTACTGCATCAATTAGCCACATCATGGCTGCGTAACGAAGAAGGATCTGGGTGCTGAAATGGCCATCCTGCAGTCCAGATCTTTCACCCATAGAAAAATTCGACGCAATCCATAAAGAGGAAGATGTGACAAAGAAGACCTAAGACAGTTGAGCAACTAGAAGCCTGTATTAGACAAGAATGGGACAACATTGTCTCCTCAGTCCCCAGACGTTTGCAGACTGTTATAAAAAGAAGAGGTGATGCCACACAGTGGTAAACATGGCCTTGTTCCAACTTTTTTAGAGATGTGTTGATGCCATGGAATTTAAAATCAACTTATTTTTCCCTTAAAAATATATATTTTTCTCAGTGTTAATTGTAAAACATTTGCATATGTCATCTATGTTGTATTCTGAATAAAAATTTGAAATTTGAAACTTCCACATCATTTGCATTCTGTATTTTTATATCCACAATTTGATAACCGTGTCCATCTTTTTTTGGAATCGGGTTTGTATTTTGGCATTTGTCTTGGTATGATTTATAAAGTATCTGCAAATAATGTCTATAAAGTTCATTTTCTGTATGAAATCCAAACTGAATTTGTTTGTTAAAGCTATTAAAACCATGTAATGGTGCATTAAACTTTTTCATACTGCACAATTAATGAACCTTTAAATGTTTTAACTTTGACAGCTCTATAATATTAACACATATGTTGTGAAGAACCAGATCTAGTTAAGACTGAGGTATTGTTGTTGTTGTTTAATGCATCTATTATTAATTATTATTAAACAGTTCAGACTCCTGAAGAGATCATTTACATTGAGCCACACATTCAACAACAGAGACGAAAGTGCATAAAACAGTAAGATTTTGTTTATTCCAAAGCTATGCTGTTCCATCTCTGTATCAATTTAGCAGTCAGGCAAATTTATGTTTTTTTTTTTTTTTTTTTGTAATGCTACTGCATTTTCCAGAAGCATTATAAGCCTAAATATTGTTGTATTTTATTTTTTATTTTTTTACAGAATGTTAAAGAGGAGGCTCAAGTAGAGTGTGCACCGATCGTCATGAGAAGATAAAATATACCAGACCTACAAAACCCTGTGACAACCATTACAACTCCTGCTGACAACAAGTTCTGCAGAATTTTTGGACTTTGAAATATTTACTGAGTGAATTCAGACCTCCAAAAATCCATGTTTTTTATACCAGAAAAAGATTTCCAGTAAAAAGTATTTTCTTGTAGCCTAATCTTAATGTACTATTGTCATGTTTAGCAAAATAAAACTTATATAAAAATACAAATTATAGACCCAGTTCATTGGTATTTATATAGTATAGGCATTAAGCAGTAGGAGTACTGAATTAAAAGTGTTTCTGTGGCTACTTAAAAAAAAAAAAACATCTGTGTATTTGACACGTAGGTACTGCATAATCCACTTCATCAGTGATAAAGTAGCCCACACAAAAACCGCACTCACGTCACTACAGAAAACAGAAAGCGTTTAACTTCAGGCCTCTGTTTTTAATTCCTCCCCCGACTGCAAGCGGCAAATCTCACCTTTCAGTTAAATCCAGCTGAAGATGAACACACCTAGAGTTAATTTGTCTAGATCAATGAGGAAATACATGATTTATTAGTGGTCAGTGACTGCTATACAGAGTGGTCAGATGGCAAAAATATGTGTAATCTTGTGTATTCTGAATAGTTATTTATTGATTGTTGTGTATGTGTTTATATTTTCATAGTCTCAATGTATGACTGATTGCCAGATAAACAGGGACAGTTTCAGTGGTTATTTTTTGCTCCCGTAAGAGATGTTATTTCTGACAAGAATGCCACATTTCGTGATGTAGACACTGATGTGGTCGAATGTGTTCAAGCAGCCATAAAAAAACCATAGTACTTTCCGCCTACTGACCTAATATGTAATCATTGTGAGAAGTGTTCGAAAGTGGACAGAAGAGACGGATTAAAATGCCAGGTGTAAAGGGGTATGTGTCTCCATTGTCCACTTGTGATGTGATTGACCAAAACGCATCTTAATACCAAGTGTAAACAGGGCCTAAGAAAGCTTCAGGTCCAGATGGTGTTTCACCTGCCTGTCTAAAAGTCTGTGCTGACCAACTGGCCCCCATCTTCACACAGATATTAAACAGATCTCTGGAGCTGATATTACGCAGTGCCTGAAATTTGCCGGCTGCATCTCTGCAACTACACAAACTCTTTCTCTTGTTTACCTCTCTAGTCTTGCCCCTGTTGGAGATTGTCTGCCCCTTGCCTGATCATCGCCTGGATACGGATGACCCCATTAGACTACCCTATTGAATGCTGTTTGCAGATCGCAGATCCATGCCCGCCTGTGCATCACTTTTCGTCTTGTCTCCTCTGTTCCTGTTTGCTGGTGTCTGATCTTAGCCTGATTTACCATGTGGTCTAATAAAGCTTTGAATTTGGATCAGCATGTTTCCTGTTCTGTTCGCTCTGTTACAGTTCCAGCTTTGATTGGAACTATTTTCATTATTTATATATTTATGTTCGCTCTGTTACAGTTCCAGCTTTGATTGGAACTATGCGTATTTGGCGTGCTGTCTGGGAAGGGCTCCGAGCTCGGGCAATGGCCCGAACCTAGAGTACCCCTCCCCCCCCCTTCCCCGTTCTAGTTGTAAAGTGAACTTGAAGTGAGGAGTTGGGGTGGAGGAGGGATGTGATAACCCCGTCAATGGGTAGAGGGTAAATCACGGTATTTGTTACTACTGTGGTATTGATTACTTGATTGTGGTCCACCGGTGTTGATTAGGCTAATTATCTGACGCGCATCTCCTGAACCTTGTTAATAAAACATCATTTCACTAGTTCACGCTTACATATTATTAGCTTAGGTATGAAATGCGTATTTGGCGTGCTGTCCGGGCAAGGGCTCCGAGCTCGGGAATGGCCCGAACCTAGAGTACCCCCCAAAAAGCAAATTGGACAAAAAGACAGCCGCCAGATTAAGAACGCCCCCCAAAAAAGCATTGTAAGTACTGGCGGGGTCTAGTTTTTATTTCCTGAGAAGTCAGCTGGTTGGCAGGCTGGGAGAGCCTACATATTCCGGTGGCAGCGACTTAAGCATTGGAAGGGTAGGCCCTACCGGCTGCTGGTACCAGACTGCGAGAGGTTTGGGAACGCCCCGGTCGGTAGGGCTCGAGCCGATGCTCAACGGGAGCTTCACCGCGTTGGAACGGGTGAGCCCTACCGGCCGATGAGGAGGACAGCGTGATTGTATAGCCCGACCGGAGGACCCCCGAGTTGCCTCGACGACTGGAATAGGTCACGGTGTCGGGCGTACGGGCCCTACAGGCTGACAAGCCCCTGCTATTCAGTGGGCGAAGGGCAAATAGCTGACCGAGAGGGCCCATGAAGCCTCCGACTGGAGATTAAGACTCAGGAAGCCGGACATCTGGGTCCTCTCGGTTTGGCAGATAAAAAGCTTTGGGCTGACCGACAAGGAAGACTCTTGGGACATCCGACGGGAGATCAAGACTCACGGAATCAGATGGATGAGACTTGCTTGCGGGCGGCAAGTATAGAAACCCGACCAGGAGAACTCTCGCAAGACGTCTGAAGGGAGCGCACGCATCAGACGGGTAAGCCTCGCTGGACGGGCGCAGGAGTGAAAAAGGAAAACCCGACTGGGAGGCTCTTCGCGGCATCCGATGGGGGTTCATACTCAGAACATCGAACGGGTAAGCCTCGCCAGGCCGGGGTTAAAAGATGTGAGGATAGTGGAGAGGGTTTTAGGCAGGGTTTGGCGGGAGGTCGAGACTCATAGTGTCGGACGGTTAAGCCTCGCCTACAGTAAAATGGAAAGGTAGGTTGCGTGGCCGGGAGACTCTTACCGACGTCCGAAGGGAGCACACGCATCGAACGGGTAAGTCTCGCCAACCGTAGAATGAAACTGTAAAGGTTGTCTGGCCAGGAGGCTCTCGCCAGCGTCCGAAGGGAGCACACGCATCGAACGGGTAAGCCTCGCTGACCATAGAAATGGAAAAGGTAAGGATGTCTAACCGGGAGGCTCTCGCCGGCATCCGAAGGGAGCACATGCATCGAACGGGTGGCCAGGAGGCTCTCGTCAGCATTCAACGGGGACTTCCTGCTCCCTGTATCTGCTAGGTAAGCCTCGCAGGCCGTAGAGTGGAAAAGGTAAGTTTGTGTGGCCGTGAGACTCTCGTCAACGTCTTGTTGAGTTTTTGTGGTTGTGGGACTCTCATCAATGTGTCGTGTATGTCTCGACGACCGTAGGGTGGTGCTGGGTAAGCCTCGCAGGGGTGACCGTGGGGTCTTGCCAATGTCCGATTGGGGGCTTGCGGCATCGAACGGCTTGCATATTGGGTAGATCGGTTTGGCGACCGAAAACATGGCTAGGTAACGGTTGGCTGGTCAGGCGGCTCTCACCTACGTCCGATGGGAGTTCCGACTCTATGCGTCGAACGGGTAAGCCTTGCTGGCCGTAGAATAGAAAAAGGTAAGGTTGTCTGGTCGGGAGGCTCTCCCCGTTGTTCAGCAGGAGTTCAATACTTGCGACACCGGATGGGTGAGTGTCTCTGACCATGGAGGGGAAAGTTAAGGTATGTTTAGTAGCGAAGCTCTCACCGGTGTTCGACGGGAGCTTAGTGCTTGCGGTACCGAATGGGTATGTCTCGCCAATGGAAAGGGTTTTTTTTTTTTTTTTTTTTAATCTATTTTGGTGGCCGATGAGGGTTTGGTGGGCTTTCTTTATGTGGAACTGGTTAGTTCTGATATAGCTTTGGTACGCTTCCGACGACCATCTTCCAAGCGTTTGGATCTGCTGCTTGGAGAGGCCTTTTTGGGCTGCTGAAGTTGCTGCCCCGATGCGAAACGAATGGGTAGAGAAATTGTTTGCCGAGATACCCGATGCTTGCAAAATGCATCTGAGGTGCTTTTGGAACCAGAATCGAGTGACTGGTTTTTTAGAGTGGTCGATGAATAGTGGTTTGAGCTGGGATTTTGCCTGAGAAATCCTAAGGCGTAGATATGCTAGGATGGATTGGTAGGGCTGGATTGGAGAGGGGAGATTGAAAATATAAATATTTTGATTTTCTGAACCTTGAATATGTTTAGCAATCATTATGAATTGGTCGCATGCTGCTATCCACGTTAAGCGTCTAAGGAGAGGCATGAGGTCAGGAGAATGAGTGCGGCCTTTGTTAATACACTGGACGGCTGCTTCGTTTGTCGCAGTGTACTAAGATACTGTTTTAGAAGCCCATTCACGTTTCCCCCCACAGAGAGGCGCTGCTACCCACCAGGGGGTAGAGCTCAGAGAAGGCTCGAGGTCTCACAGAGGGGAGCTCTGCAGCTGGGGGGCCCATGGAGCCCGCAAACCAACGACCTTGGTAATAAACCCTCCGTAGCCAATTGAGCGGGGGGCTGGCGTAAGTAAATAATTGGATGTCGACGGGAGACAAAATTTGGTTGCTGTAAAAAAGGGAAAGGCCATTCCACTGTTTAAGGAACATTATCCATAATTTAGGTTCGTTGCGGCATGCGTTAGATAGGGAAATGCATTCCTTGAGCCCGTGTACGGATGACGCGAGTGAGAAAAGATGCGAGATGAAAGGGCGGCCCCTGGGGAATGATTGCGCATGGCGAAAATTTAAGTGCCCGAGCTGAGAAAGGAGTTCGCGTTTAGAACAACTTGGGCTGTCGAGGAGGGTAGACGTGACGGGGATTATTCTATCGATCTTTTCCTTAGGCAGAGAAAGTTGAAATTTGACTGAGTCTAAGATGATACCTAGGAATTAGATGGATGTAGCAGGGCCCATTGTTTTTTTCCTGAGCGATAGGGATGCCAAGCTCGGAAAAAACTTTTTGGACTGTGAGAATGTGGGCGGCTGGGATTGCGTTGGGAGGTGAGATGACCAGGGAAGTCGTTCTAAGAGGTGAATAAGGTGGGGAATGCATAATTATTTCGACAAAATCCAGCAAACCGCTTTCTGACAGCGTGTCGAAGATTTTTTGGGCTGCTTTTTGCATCCGAAGGTTAAACCGAACGGCGAAATAGGATTTCCCGAGCCATCGTATCCCCAAATAAATGCTATGAATCTCGATGATCATAGGCATAACTCTAAAATCTGAGTGGTGATGTCGACTTTTTTTGCCAGCCAAGTGCTAAGACCCATGACATATATAAGTTTTTTTTTTTTTTTTTTTTTTTTTTCTTCCAGAATTTCTGAAATCATCAAGAGTAAGAGTAATCGAGGTGATTATGTTTCAAACAGCAAGTTATACGGAGCTGACGGATCAATTAGGAGTTTCTTACCCCCCCAATTTTTTTTTTTTTTTTTTAAGTAGCCACACCAGTGGCTAATGCAAAACTGAGAAGGTGGGGCATCGAAAGGGCTGATCATTAATGGGTATGGACCGGTATGATAGCCTTAAGCCAAAAATATAGCTGTTTTACAGTATGGGTTTTTTTTTTTTTTTTTTTTAATTCATGTACATATTTCATATCATTTAGTTATATAACAATAATCATCCACCTAATCTGATTTAATAACCCAATTTGAAGCAAAACCAGAATGTTCTCACAAGCTTTGTGAAATGACAGTCAGCTCCCCTCAAAACACGTTCATATAAACACCCAAATCAGTATTGGGGATTTTCCTCCAATAGTTCGTGCGTCATGAACAGTGAGTGATCTTGCCTGCTGCGCGCACAGCAAGTCAAATTATTATTATTATTATTTTTTTTATTTTTTTTTTTTTATTATTGTTGTTTTATTTGTTTTTTTAATGGCAACTTTTGATGTCCACATTCAAGGATTTATGATTGCCATAGCACCGCTGTTGTAAAGAATTGTTTAAAAATTCAAGATTAAGTGTATTTGAATTAGACACGGGAGCGGACACTGCCCCAGCGGCATGGAGAAATATCAACGCTATCTCACGACCCAATTCGTACGTATTTTACGAGGTGGCTAATTCGTACGAATTTGTACGACCTCACTCGTACGATTTCGTACGATTTGGCTAGACCCCACTGACGGGTAGGTTTAGGGGCGGGGGTTGGGGTAGGTCATTCGTACAAATTCATACGAATGTGCAACTCGTAAAATAGTACGATTTGGCAAAAATCGTATGAATTTGTACGAGTGTGGTCGTACGAATTCGTACGAATTAGCCACCTCGTAAAATGTGTACGAATTGCCGTGAGATCGGGCTGGAAACATAGATAGAATTGCCGTGAGGTAGGGGTGGATGCATAGGTAGTGGTGAAATAGATTTTGTTTTTTGTAGTGTGGTGTTAAATGCGGAGGTTGTGGAGTTAATGGGGAAAAGCTCCTGAGGGAGCGAGAACTGCAGCAGGTTTTTTTTTTTTTTTTTTTTGGGAGCCGTGCTACTTTAAGGTTATTAGGTTTAAAAAACACGTGCAGTTTTTTTTCCTCTTAATCACGCGAATATAAAAAAAAAAAAAAAGTATTGAAAAAAACTAGCCGATGCGCACGTTGGGTAGACTTGGAGATAGGTGCCTAGTAATACTCACGTCACATGTGAATTAGGTTGCGCTTGTTGATTGTTTCTTAGTGGTAAACCTTATATTTTTAGCTGTACAAAAACAGTTGGTTTAGCTGCTTGATATTGACAATTGACGTGTCCTATCATATTATTTTAATCTGTTATCTTAATTAAGAACACTAGTTTGTACTGCAAACAGTTTTACTGTACGTTGTTATTCTCCTCGTTATTTACCCATAGCGGCGGCTTAATGAAATGGAAGTCTCACCCATAGGCTCACCTCGGCGTTGAGGGAAAAATGTGGATAATCGATAGTCGTTTAGGTACACAGCTGAAATCATTTTCTCGCAAATCAATCTTTTTCATTCGTTTATCTGAGTGAAGTGTAATTAAAAAACACGGAAAAAAATACTCGCGAAATTAAGAAAATCTTAGAAATTTCTTTGTATTCTGCGCCGTTTGCGACGAGGCTGAATATAATATAAAGACCCTTGTGTCACAACGTCTTTAGCAACTTTCAGCAACTTACCTAAAAATGTATTTGCAACACTTACTGTGCCGACTAGCGCGAGAGCTTGAGGCCCGGCTGCACGATGTGACGCTGCAGCGCCGGATGAGCCCGGTAAAAGGTTGAGTTGAAGCGGGAAGCCAGTGGGGCTTTGCTGCGGTGAGATCAGCGGCGCGGCCCAGGCTCGTTGGCAACCAGCCGCTGCGAGGCCGCGCTTAAGGACACCCGTTTTTATGTGCCGCGGGGCAATGGAGGTGTCGAGCGAGGCTAGTTCGCGAGCCTAGCGGCGAGATTGAGGAGTGAGGTTTGCCGGGAGGGAGATCTAATAACTTATAGTACAGGCTTGGTTTAACCTCGTTGGCACGGAGAGTTTGCCGAATATTCGTCCGCCCCTCCTGTTGAGTCGTGGATTTAGGAGTGAGGTTTCGGCGGATTGCTGGGAGACTGAATAACTTAGATCGTACAGATCCGCTTTGCTTTTACCTCTTCGCGAGGACGGAGCGTCGATCCACTTATTTTAACGGAGCGTCGGAATCGCCGTTTGCCTCGGGATTACGTGCGGTCCACTTCCGATCGGAGGAATTGTAGGCACAGCCTAGAGATAAAAGGACACCGGGGGAAAAAAATGGACGTGACGCCGGTAGATGCGAGGTTAAGCCTCGGCGTCGTGGGGAGCGTGTGGCTGGTCGAGGCAGAGCAGCGGCGTCTGCAATATAGAGCTCGGCAGAGCTTCGCGGCGGTGTCTGGCGGAGAAGAAGTGATTCTGGGGCCCGGCAGATTGGCCAGAAGAACTGAAAAATCCCCAATATAGACTTCGTCTTCTAAATGAGAAACGCCGAGTCTGCCATATAATGGCAAAAGGTGCAAACCGAATGCTGATAACCCGTCAATGGGTAGAGGTCAGTCAGCGGTATTTCAACGCTATCTCACGACCAATTCGTACGTATTTTACGAGGTGGCCTATTCGTACGAATTTGTACGACCTCACTCGTCAACGATTTCATACGATTTGCCTAGACCAGTGAGGGGGCGGAGGTTGGGTTTAGGGGCGGGGTTTGGTGTAGGTAATTCGTACAAATTCATACGGATGTGCAACTCGTAAAATACGTACGATTTGGCCAAAAATCGGATGATTTTGTACGAGTGTGGTCGTACGAATTCGTACGAATTAGCCACCTCGTAAAATATGTACGAATTGCCGTGAGATCGGGGGGCTGGGTATTTATACTGTGGGTATTGATTACTTGATTGTGCTCCACCGGGTGGTGTTGATTAGGCTAATTATCTGACGCGCTCTCCTCCCGAACCCTTGTTAATAAAACATCTCTGTTACAGTTCCAGCTTTGATTGGAACTATTTTCATTATTTATATCTGTTTTTTAAGTCCAAATTTGATTGAAATAACCCAGCATTTTTTATATCGTACTTGACCATATTAATATAAAAATACAAGAAGAGAAAGAAAATATATTAAATTAACCTTGATTTTTTTTTTTGTTGTTTTAACATATTATTTTTTATTTTTTAAAACTGCATGGAGTCCATGAAGGAGCTGCAGGGTTTCGTGAGAGTGAAAAGCTAGTAAGTAATTAAATGAAAAAAGTGTAAATTGATAAAATTGTAAAATAAAAAATGATAAAATGTAATAACAATAATAATTTAAAATAATAATAAAACACCTACTAAAAAGATGAAATATTTTGTTTACCTGTTTCATGTGGCCATTAACCTCGGAAAACCAAACAGCAAATGTTTTATTTAATTGTGAAATCTCGGGGGTAGTCAAGGAAATAGATTAGGACAAACATAATATACTGACAAAAAAAAAAAAAAAAAAAAAAAACCGTACTATATATAGTACCTGATGCAAATGTTGAGAAAATACTTTGAAAACTGACATAATTTTTGTAATTCAAGTCAAATGCTATATGGCCAGGAGGTCAATAAAGCCTAGTTAACTGGTTTTTTTGTGGTGTTTGTGTGAATGTAAGAATTATTAGAAGTGTTATTGGAAGTGTTAAAGATGATATTTAAGATGAAAAATTATTGTGTAGTTTGATTGACATTGCGTGAATAATATATAATCAGCAAAAAGTAACTATAGTCTGAAAATGTAACAACATGATTATACAATCCAGATTACATGTATTTGGTTACCTCACACTGTTTTTAGTGTAATCCTTCAGCTCTACCTTTCAGTTTGTACTGCTGTTAACATTATTTAAATTTCTCTTCATTGGAGGTGCTGTCAGGCAGAATCCCCTCACTGGAAGGGCTTCAGATAAAGACATTGAAATGAACTTTATAAAGTGGCTGCACCTGGCTTGAGACCTAGATGGTGGGATGAAGGAGACAATGAATAAACAACAGTGCATTGCTGACCGCAATTAGACAGTTCGCAGCATTACAGCAACACACTTCTCAAGTTTAATGTGATTTGTTCTTAAAAACTGATATATATATATATATATATATATATATATATATATATTATATATATATATATATATATATATAATGTTAAATGTATGTCTGATGTATATTTTAACAACTGATTCCAACTCAGATTTATCCACTTAATATTTTTTGTTTGAATATTAAATGTGTCTGTTATATATTCTTAACAGCTGAGTCCAACTCAAATTTGTCAATTTTTTTGTTTGTTTTTTGTTTTAATGTTAAACATATGTTTTTTTGTATATTTATTAAGAAATGTATTAACTAGATACTGAGTAGCTGTGAAGCACATTTAAGCTGCATTGACAAAAGTAAATAATTTTTATTTACATTTTTGTAGTTAATACGACTTTTTACATTCCGCCAGTCGCATTTGCTGACCTGGGACACACTGTTCAAGGTCATTATTTGTGCTTGTAGTAATTTAATGTGTATATATTTTCTGAAGCATTGGATCGCTATAGAAATCGCGATTCATTAAATTTTTAGTGTTTTAAATCAATTACTGTCAGAAATTGGCAATTCATGATTCAAAAATCATGTTTAAAGGTTAGGGTTTGACCTACAGCCCTGAAAGACAGCGGAGACCCAGGACAACTAGAGTCCTAGAGACAGATCCCCTGTACAAGACCTTGTCTCAGACGACCACTGGGACAAGACCCACAGGAAACAGAGGATTCTTCTGCACAATCTGACTTTGCTGCAGCCTCGAATTGAACTGCTGGTTTCATCTGTTCAGAGGAGAATTGTCCCCCCGACTGAGCCTGGTTTCTCCCAAGGTTTTTTATTTCCTCCATTCTCTCACTGATGGAGTTTTGGTTCCTTTCCGCCTGTCGCCTCTGGCTTGTTTAGTTGGGGACACTTCATCTACAGTGATATGGTTGACTTGATTGCAAATTATTGCACAGATACTATTTAAACTGAACTGAGATAATGACATCACTGAATTCAATGATGAACTGCTTTAAACTGTCATTTTGCATTATTGATACACTGTTTTCCTAATTAATGTTGTTCAGCTGCTTTGACACAATCTGTTTTTTATAAAGCGCTATATAAATAAAGATGACTTGACTTGACTTTGTAATCAATGCATCGATAAAACGAGTGAATCGTTACACCCCTATAGCCACTCTAAAATACCATATTACATCATATCTCTGTGTAAACAGTAACATCAGTGTTTAGAGTATCCAGCATCTCTCTCACCGGCTGCACGCCCCCCTTCTTAGCTCACTGACACTGCATCAGCAAACACTGGAGAAGAAACAGAAACTGTTGCTAAGACTTGCTGCAACTGTTCAGACCTTCACTGGTTAAAATATAACACCACAAAAAAATATGTGACCCTGTCTGTGAAATCCCAGGATAAAGTCTGAACATCTATGAGATAACAAGCATCAAAGTTTGATTTCAAACATTATTTCACTATGATTTCAAACTGTTGACATGTCCTTACTCAGTCAGTATTAAAGATATCAGATTACATTTTCACAAAATGCTCTTTAGATTGTGAAGGATCACTTAATGTAAAAAAAAAAAAAAAAAAAAAACTTTAGCTGGGTTTTCACAGGCAGAGTCACGTTCATAAAATCAAGCGGGCGAGTTATGCATGACAGCATCTGAGTTCAGTTTATATTCACATCTACATTTGTATTTATTAATTTAAATATATATAAACTTTTTTTTTTTTTTTTTTTTTTTTTCAAACATGACATACAAACAAGAAAACAACAAAGTGAAGAACATACTGTCTAGTAAACCAAACCTAAATGGAGTATTAATAAGTAGTGAATAATAGTTTTTGTCAAAATATAAAAAAGGCTCTTTCAATCTGCCAGTTATTTATTGACTGTCTTTGGGTGAGTTTTAGACAGGAAGTGGTTGTTGAAACACACTATGGGCATGGTCTGATTCAGTCTTCAGTCTGGAGGAAGTCAGCAGATAGTTCACATTGTTAACAGCTTGATCTCTACACAACTTTACTGCAAGGTTTCAAATTTGACTGAAACTATTTCAGACTGATGATGACATTGTTAACAGCTTGATCTCTACACAACTTTACTGGCTGTTGCCGGCCTGGCTGGTAAGTTTACAGAACAGATTGTATATATTGTTATTATTGTGGAGCTCTAATTAATTAAATTCCAATATCAATAAATTAAATAATGCAGTCTGTACAAATATCAGGAGACTGTAAAATAATAATATTAATAATAACCGCTAGGCTGTTTCCTTGATTTTAGTTATGATGTCATTATTGTTTCTGTCTGATTCAGTCAGTTGCTGCATTTGCTGATCATGTTTTTTCAACTATCAATATATCTTGTCCTTTTCCAGTGCACACAATCTTCTTGCAGTAATCTCAGAAAAACTAATGCAGATAATTTTAATAAATAAATTCAAATTAGCCTGAGATAATTACAAGGTCTCATTTTTGTCAAATAATCTCTGATGTAATTATGCGAGCTACAAAG
>NW_024879381.1:41258-42045 GCF_018340385.1 Cyprinus carpio
TTATAAAGCGCTATATAAATAAAGATGACTTGACTTGACTTTGTAATCAATGCATCGATAAAACGAGTGAATCGTTACACCCCTATGATACCATATTACATCATATCTCTGTGTAACAGTAACATCAGTGTTTAGAGTATCAGCATCTCTCTCTATCACTGACACTGCATCAGCAAACACTGGAGAAGAAACAGAAACTGTTGCTAAGGCTTGCTGCAACTGTTCAGACCTTCACTGGTTAAAAATATAACAACCACAAAAAAATATGTGACCCTGTCTGTGAAATCCAGGATAAAGTCTGAACATCTATGAGATAACAAGCATCAAAGTTTGATTTCAAACATTATTTCACTATGATTTCAACTGTTGACATGTCCTTACTCAGTCAGTATTAAAGATATCAAGATTACATTTTCACAAAATGCTCTTTAGATTATGAAGGATGATTTTATGTAAAAAAAAAAAAAAAAAAACTTTAGCTGGGTTTTCACAGGCAGAGTCACATGTTCATAAAATCAAGCGAGTTATGCATGACAGCATCTGAGTTCAGTTTATTCACATCTACATTTGTATTTATTAATTTAAATATATATAAACATTTTTTTTTTTTTCAAACATGACATACAAACAAGGAAAACAACAAAGTGAAGAACATACTGTCTAGTAAACCAGAACCTAAATGGAGTATTTAATAAGTAGTGAATAATAGTTTTGTCAAAAAAATAAAAAAGGCTCTTCAATCTGCCAGTTATTTATTGACTGTCTTTGGGTGAGTAGTATTTAATAA